>NW_027100725.1:1567480-1627808 GCF_040412425.1 Macrobrachium rosenbergii
TATCAAGAATTACTCAAGATTTAAAAAGAAAAACTCTTAATAAATGAAATCAAGTATGCAATGTTAAATTATACCAAGAAATATTTAAAATGCTACGTAAATAAATGTTACATCACCAACCTAAAAAATGTGAAAATATAAAGAGATTGTAAATAGAAAAACACACAAAAATACACATAAGATTTATCAATAATGATTTCACTTGTTCAAAAAATCATACCATGGTATTAATAAGTAAAATTCACGTTACCTTACACAAAATTGTGAAAACTTCTGTAAATCACTTGCTGCAGCTGCGTTATACAAAACACACTTTTTACCAGGCGCCGTTACAAAGTAAATAACTTTGCTAAATTCAGATCTCAAAAGTCAATGTTAATATGTGACCACAAAACACTACGTTAAAATAATTTCTTTCTAAGAACGATAGAGAGAGAGAGGGAACCAATTCGACTGGTCTCAGAAATCAGAATGAAACAAATTTTAAGATTCCAGTAACACGTGAAACAATTACATGATGTCATTAAAGCATTTTGGGTGTGAGATACAAAAGAGAAGTTCTAGAAGCAGGAAGGTGACGTCACTAAAGCATTTTGGGTGCGAGATACAATGGAGAAGCTTCTAGAAGAAAGTTACGTCATCCCAGCAAAACGTTTTGAATGCAATCTTACAAAACATGACGTAATTGATCAAGACACGTATTCTTTCTCTCCAAGTGGCGTGCGTGACTCGACAACGCATGTAACAACATGAAATCCCTCGTCTTGAGCCCGTACGGGACGAATCACATTTGTTATCCCAAACCTGTCATTACTAACCCAAAACAAAGCACTCCCTCTTATCTCAACTGATGACAATTGAAATGAAACAAGCTCTTCCTGGACACACACACACATGTTCAAATACTACGCTTTTACCAAGAAAGATATTATTCGAAATTACGTTACTATTAAAATTGTATTAACAATTCTAAATTACGCTATCAAGTAATCATTAGTTCTTTTGAGATCTGATGCCTAGCTGAATATGACACTTCAACAATCATTATCATTACACATAACACATGAAAAAAGTAAATATGTCAAAATTATAGGAGGATATACGTATTACAAAGGCAACATCATGAATATATATATATATATATATATATATATATATATATATATATATATATATATATATATATATATATATATATATATGTGTGTGTGTGTGTGTGTGTGTATATATATATATATATATATATATATATATATATATATATATATATATATATATATATATATATATATATATATATATATATATATATATATATATATATATATATATATATATATAAATATTGTGACGTTCTTTACTTTTAATCACTCTTCCTTAATTTAACCTGATGCCAGATGTTACGGCAAATGTCTTCTTCACAATCACTGATTCAAGAACGGCACATAAAAAAAAAAATATTCAGTGGTTTTCACACACTTCACAGCTAAATATTAAGATGGTACCAAGTATAAGATGGTAATATACTTTTCAAACAAAATACACTGCAATCGGGAAGTAGAAAACACAGCAGGTAAAAGATATTAAATATAATATATAAAGTACTTACATATTATATACAACTCTTAACTCCAAAGAATAGTTATGAAAAAAGTAAACTAAACTGACACGAGTAGTAAACCAGACTCAACTCTGGGCGTATAATTTACGTCTCAAGTAAACTAAATTTTAACAAAAGGATTCTAATACTGGGGCAAATATACAAAATTCCATGGATTATCATATCAGGTGATGCCACTGGAGGTTTAAAATATTTGCCCCAGTATTAGAATCCTTTTGTTAAAATTTTGCATAATCCCAGTAACCCATATTTCCTTCTTGTAAGTACGTGAAACAAGTTCCACATCATATCAGCTCATGAAAGTTGCCTTCCTCAGTTCTGGCGTGATTCCATTAAATCTCCCGGTAAACAGACAAGCCTGGGGCATTCTCTCTCGAAATGTGAAGTGAACCGATTTTCCAGATAAGGGGAGGACAGTAGGGCAGTGGTTCAGAATACAGTAATACATTTGACAACTTCATTACTGTCTAATTATTATGATCAAGACATTGTCAGTCACGCTACAGTCTTTGTAACCTTTGTTGCTGTTTTTAAAAGAAACGTCGTTGCAATCAAAATGTTACTATTATTTCTCAGGAAAATGTATTATCGGGCATTTTCCTTATTTTGTGACAAAAATTTAAGTTTGCAACGTATCTCGCAGTTTCCAAGAACAATGATTTTTCCTTTCCCCATTTGTAATTGATCGTCAAACATCTCATCATTGGACATTATACAGACAGACTAATAGCATTTTATTTTGAATGCACAAAGTAATAACAGTTCTTATAGTAATACTACTCTACTTCGACACTTGAAATAATCGAAAAGTTGCCAAGAGACTGGTATAAGAACACATTGCAATATGAAAGGATGCATAAGCAAAAATTTAAAAAAGAGATAAGCAAAAATAAAAAAAAAAAAATTAAAAAGGAAATATAGACCAAGAGAGTAGAGGCAATTCATGGGAAGATTTCTACATTAGCTGCACACAATGAAGAGAGGAGAGGGTCTGGACTGGAGGCTCTTGAAACCAATCTGAAAGGATAATAAGGGGATCACTTGGGGCTCTTCCTCGGAAGACAAACAACGCAAATCTGCCTCCATAATGGCCCCTGAATTCCGAATGAATGTCAACTCCGTCTTTAATCACAGAGCCTTTAACCATTGTAATTATTTTTCCAGAAATTATGGTTTATTAATAATCTAGATTTATACACAATAATGAGTCTATTCATGTCATGCCCGATAGTTTTCAGATGGAATGGTCGTTGTTATACTAGCATGAATTTATATAATGTATCATTAAGTGTAAGACTAACTCATATTTAATGTTATATTTGATGTGTTTCCTTTTGTTAATTTTTTATTTATAAAGGTTTAATCCAACAGCCACTTGTCATATCTATAATACCATATGCTTATACTACAACCAGCGTAATAGACTTCTAGCATTCAATTTGTATTAGGATGTTTTTTCCTCTAAAATCACTGAAAACGAACTTGAAATAAAATCTAGAATCGTTCCCTCTGAAACACATTTAGCACTACAAAATGAACTAGTAAGGATAAGACTTTCCCCTCATAAATATTTATTTGCATTGAATTCATTTATATTTGTTGATAATGAATGAGGTTGGAGGGCGTTTTTATTGCGCTGCTGCATAAATGCTTCGAAAGGAACATGTATCCTAAAATAATATGCAATAGAAACTTGAAGGGTTCCATGTATTTATTTCTCACTGAACTAGCAGAGTTCAGGTGAAAGGGACTAAACCATTATAACTACCGTATCTCTGATCTACCTTCCTACTCATGCTCACCTTTTTCCTCACCTCTTCTTATGGAGTCCATATTCCTTACCTTCCTTCTCTATCAAGCCCTTCTTAGTTGTAAAGTTCATATCGACAGGTGGGGCCAGTTTGTTTCTTCTGTCTTTGTATCTGTTGTTGTTGAGCAATCCTTCTTACCCATTTGTCTGTCACCTGGGCAGTCCATCTTGCCCCATAGAGTACATTCTGGGCGGATAACTTATCTCAAAAGTCTGAGTTGCTTTTCCCTAATTTCTTATTTTAGGTGTTATATATTATGTTCTCATTCTGGATGATGAGGGTTTCCTCATCAGAAATAAATTAACCTTGAAGGGCTATGTATGTATGTAATACTTTCTTGTGAAGGATTAAGAGATATGTTTAGACTGAGGAACTAAGAGTATATATATATATATATATATATATATATATATATATATATATATATATATATATATATATATATATATATATATATATATATATATATATATATCATGCAGACATACACATAAAAAAAATATGTGTGCGCGAGTGTATTTGTAATAAGAATTAAGCTTTTAGGATATTGTGAAAAAATTAATAAATGGAAATTAAATGTAAAAAATTGCCTGCAATTACAGTGCAAACCCACAGGTGATGTTCTCGCAAAAAAAGATTTTAACATTCTTCTCTACAGGTATGCTTTCATTTCACCTATTTAGATTCGAGAGCGTAACTTAATCACATTAATTAGTGATCCACCTACTGCTGAAAGAATGACGTACGAGTGGTGTAAACAGAATTAGACTTGTCCTCAATATAACCGTCAACAGAGACCTACCAGTACTCTTAAGTTAAGTATATCTTAGTTTAACCAGACCACTGAGCTGATTAACAGCTCTCCTAGGGGGGCTGGCCCGAAGGAATAGATTTATTTTACGTGGCTAAGAACCAAATGGTTACTTAGCAACGGGACATACAGCTTATTGTGGAATCCGAACCACACTATGACGAGAAATGAATTTCTAGCAACAGAAATAAATTCCTCTAATTCTTCACTGGCCGTCCGGAGAGTCGAACTCTAGACCAAGGTAGTGATATGTTTCCTGCTCTCTCTCTCTCTCTCTCTCTCTCTCTCTCTCTCTCTCTCTATATATATATATATATATATATATATATATATATATATATATATATATATATATATATATATATATATATATATATATATATATATATATATATATATATATATATACATATATATATATATAGGTAGATAGATAGATAGGTGTAGATCACATGGCTACCAACCAATCGTCACCTTTTCATCTGTCTTCTATTTTCATTTGATTCTTGAAAGACTACAACATCGATACATTGGATTTAAGCCCTGTTATTTTATTTTTACTTACTCCCATCAGCTTTTCATAGTTTAGGGGGCTGGTTCCTAGTTTTACCTGTCCTTGGTTTGTAAAAATAAAATAAAAAGAGGAGGGCCTAAACTAGAGAATAAACAGAGTAAAACGGATTTTTCGAAAGTATCAGGAATTCAGGGAGGTAAATAACTGATATATTTTTCATATGGAACAGACTCTTACAGAATATTATTCCTAAATTCACTATGTGAGCTTATGTTATTTGTTTCTTTTAAGGAAAAAGTATTTCGTTCTTATGTGTGTACTTAGAATGTATTAGCAAAGTTTTTCTCGATGAGTGTCAAAGAATGCTCAACATCTTTTCAGGGCAAATGTTACGTGTCAAAATGAATATTTTGTTATTGATGAAAGGAATCAAATATATCTCATGGCATTCCATTAAATTGAGAAGCACTATTTCAAGAGAAATCAATTCATCATTTCTGAATTCGAAAATAATGTTGTTACAAGCAGTTTTAACAATATTCAGTAGCTCTATATTTTTATAGTATCCAATGAACTATAGTCTATGCGCTGATAAGAAAAAGTCTTGATAAGATTTCAATTCCTTTCATAATTATTCCGGATAATTAACAAAGATAACAGATGGAAATACACTTATTGATTATTTAAAAACACTGCAGACGAATATCAAAGTAAAATATCTCGTGTGTTTTATGATCGATATAAGGTACATTTGTGCCTATTCTCAGGTACAAGCAAGTAACGTGAAACACTTCTCTGACAACACCCGTTCAAAATGGTTTTTGTATACTTATGTTTCATAACTTCTCTGAGCACCTCACAGTTTTCAACCTTTCTTGCCTTCCCTCTGGTCTGTGGGTCATTTCTGGATTGTGGCTTATTCCAGGAAGCCTACTTGAGAAGCTCGATTGAAAGTCTTAAAGGATTCTGGTATAGATAGCAATTTACGGTATGATAATACAAGGTAACCAAAGTGAAATTCTTATATTGCCTTCCTTCATAAACTTATTTTTATACCATTTCTGTCAGTCTGCTAAGTAAAGGACAGTAAGTCGAAAGGCCTAGCACCACTCTGTTGTTTCACTATCCTTCGTGGCGTTGCCTTTATGTATATATTCATCACATTCCATCCCCCTCAACTTGGGACCACCTTGACGTGGTGAGGGGGCTCTTGAACCCCAGGAATCTGTTCCCGGGTTTAAGTCCAATAGTCCCATATGGTATTATATATTTTTTTGGATTAAATTATGTGGAATTTTCCACTGTTGCTAAAATTTATTATACATGATAAATAGGAAAAGATATCATACCTGGGAATGGGTTTATATCCGAAGCTAAATAGTGAGAACTGTGGTAGGACCATCAACTGGCCGATAATGTTCGGACCTGAGAGATATCAGGCGGAACTATTCTTTAGGGTTGGACCACGGATCCCAGGGGGGTCTGGTTCTAGGGACAGGACTCTCGGCATTCTGTCCGGTTTGCCCATAACATGATTAGGGTGGGGATGATTGTATTCTTGAAATACTCTCAGTCCTAGCAAGTGGGTTGGCTTACACTTGGGCCATTCTAATCATGTTGTGCCATCCCCTATGGGGTAGGGTAGGGATGCGGACATTTGGGAGTCGGTTCTCACTTGTGCCATTGGCGGAAGAATAAACCCCATGAAAGGCTGATGATATCTTTTTAAGGTTTTCAGGATTATTTTTTTCTCTCTAATTTACTTTAATCTTAATGCTCAGTTGTATTGAAGATTTAAGTACCCCTGGACCCTTTGATGGTAGCGACTCTGCACAGTTGATAGCCGGAGGAACCTCCTCTGAGCTCTCTCTGGAAAAATAAGAAAAAAATACGAATGTAATTACACTGGAGCACTATGCTCCAATGAAAAACAAACCAAAAAAAAAAAAACGAATATCTTGACCGAACATTGACCCACTTCGACTCCCTCTTTGGGAGTGGAAGTTGGTCAAGATTCCTAACCTTAGAAACAGAGAAAAAAATATCGCCATTGAAATTAGAAAACTTCCTATTGAACCGACATTCAACTACTGAAATGTCATTCAGACAAGTAAAAGAACAGATGTGGTTGATAGAAACCACTACAAGAAATCAATCAGAAAACTACTTAAATATAAAAAATATTGATAATGTAAAAGTACTTATTAAAAAACATGACAATATGAACAGTGTACAGGGTACCATAGTACTCCCTGATAATGATGAACCAATAGAAAAGAAAATATTGCTAGATTCCCTTAAAAAAAGGTACAACAATATACAAGACTGCAAAATATACAACATAGGTAGTAGACGGAGTAATGAAAAAATACTAAGAATAGCAAAGATAAAATTTGAAGGCCATGAATTAGGCTACCCTTGAAAATTAAAATCTTAGTGCAAAGCAGAGAACTGAGACCGTATGTCCCAAAACCACTACAGTGCCAAAACTGTAGTATGTATGGACATACAGGGAAAAATTGCCGTAATACATCTGTATGTGCATACTGTGGATCTGACAAACATGCCACACAGTGGAGGTGTGGTGAACCAAAATGCGTGAACTGTGGACAAAATCACCATGCAAGATCTAAGGAATGTATATATTATATATACAATATGGAATTGAAATTACTTCAGGAAAGGACAGGAATGCTTATAAAAGAGGCAAATTAGAATTAAAGGTTAGAGGAATGCATGATCCCGCAAAGAAACTAACTTTTTCTGCAGCAATAAGATCAAACAAAGAAACAAAAATGGAAATAAATAAGAGTAACAAAACCCTGATAGATCAGTCTCAAAGAAAAATAACCACTTTGCAAGAAGAAACTAATATAGCAAAGGACCAAGAAATGTATACAAATCTTTGCTCAAATTCATTTGGGATTTTAAGAGAAATAGAATTACTAGAAAACGATACAAGCATCACAGAAATATTAAAAGATAGTTATGATGAATCAGAAACTAAAGAAAAAGAGAGGCCTTTAGAGAGAACTCCACCCAAGACCAACAAAAAACCAACTACTATTAGAGATACATCCATCAAAATAAAGGCGGGAGACCCCAAGAAAGAACATAAACCAAATAATAAGAATATACCTTTGTCTCCTAAAGTAATAATAAAACCAATAGACACAGATACCCAGAACACCAAAGAAATAGTAGAGCAACAAACCATTGACAATAATGATTATGTGATGGGAGAAGAGATTACTCCATCACCAACAATAGTTACAGCAAGAGTAAATGGAAAAACGACACACGAAAACACATGTAGATGTAATGAATGTTTCATTGAACTGTGCAACAAAAATTAAACCATAACAAAGGACAGTTTAACAAACACTATACGAAATTTTATAAGATACAGAAATAAAGAAACTACTAGTTTTGACACTCACGAAAAGGGCTGTATGGGCACTGGACACATAGTGTCTTATAAAGAAAAACAAATAAATATTGCGAATAAGATTTTTAAAAAAATGCAAATTGATGATCCACAAAAAGAAAATAACACTTGAACACACTAACGTTATACTTTCAATAATTATATTATACAATGGAACGTAAATGGTCTACAGACCAGATTACATTTGGGAGAAATACAACGATTACTAAAGGAATATGAGCTAATGATAATATGTTTACAACATGTCAACAAAACAATATCAACAATAGGTAAATATACCTTAGTATCTACATCTAGAGGAGAAGAAGGAAATTTAGGTACTGCTATATATGTACATAACAAAGTATGTTATGACAGAGTACCTGTAAATTTTACTGACTTGCAAATATCAAGTATTAAAATACGAATAAAAAACGATAATTACATAATTTATAACCTATATAACCAACCTAATAAAAGTTACGACATTGATAAACTTAAAGATTTACTTAACAATACCAAGGAACCTACATTAATAGTAGGTGATTTTAACGCTCACAACCCAATATGGGACTGTCATTGTACAAACTCAAATAGAATAGGTAGTAAAATAGAAGAGTTCATGGACTCCAACGACATGTGCTGTATAAATGATGACTAAATTAGCACATATTTTTCAAAAGCACATGGAACATTTTCCTCAGTAGACTTAACTTTATGTACAACAAGCATAGTTGACAGATTGGATTGGAATACAGTTGATGACTTGCACACCAGTGATCATTTCCCAATATTAATTTCCTTATTGCAAAATAATACTGCAAAACATGTCTCTCGCTGTAACATTTATAAAGCAGATTGGGAGTGATATGAAATGCATACTAGAAATATCCCACAATTTGAATATTTAAAAGACCATAATGAAACTAATAAATTTCTTGTTGATTACATTAAAAAGCTGCTGATAAAGCAATACCAAAATCAATACCCCATGCAATAAAACACAAAGTTCCTTGGTGGTCTGATGAGTTAACAGAATTAAATATAAAACACTCAATAGGGAGACGATTAGATAATTTGAATAGAAAGTTCAATAAAATTAATAAAAAATTACTGGTATTAGAAAGAACTTTACAAAAAATGACTGTATTATTACTAGAAATTGATATGTTAAAACCTGTATACAACAAAATGTCTGCAAAATGTAAAAAAGAAGTAATCCAAGGAAGAATCATTTCATGGAGGAAATACGTATCAGATCTCTCTAATAATGCTCCCATACAAAAAATATGGGAAAAATTCAGGAAAATAAATGGTACCCATGTCAAACCACCTAGACATGCCATATTAAAAGATGGGAAAAGAACACTTGATCCAAAAGAAATAAGTAATATAATGGGAGAAAATTTAGCAAATGTAAGTAGTGATAAGAATGTAGATGAACACTTCTGCACAAAAAGAATAAAATAGAATTAATAACGATAAGTTTTGAAACAATAGAAGATATATATTATAATAAAAAATTTAGTATGTCAGAGATGGAATATGCTCTCTCGAACAGCAATAAATCTGCTCCTGGAGGTGACAATATTTGTTTTGAGGTGATATGCCACTTAGCACCTTTGGGAAAGTCATACTTATTAGAGTTTTATAATCATTTATGGCTTCGAAATTTATTTCCAGATGAATGGCGTAAAGCTATAATAATTCCTATCCCCAAACCTGGAAAGGATCCCAGTAATGTAAATAATTACAGACCAATTTCTTTAACAAGCTGCTTATGCAAATTGTTAGAGAAAATGGTAATACTCGACTAACATGGCACGTTCGAGAAAATAAAATTTTAACTCCCACTCAGTTTGGGTCACAGTGTAACAGATCTACATTGGATTCTCTCTGTAACTTAGAAGACCATATACGTAGAGGTTTTGAACGAAAACAAATTACTGTAGCTGTCTTTTTTGACATTGAAAAAGCATACGATACTACATAGAGGTATGCTATATTAAAAACTTTACAAAACAACAACATCTGTGGACATTTACCTAGGTTTATACAGAACTTTTTGACAAACCACAATTTTTAGGTGAGAATTGATGATGATCTGTCTAGAACATTTCCACTTGAAAATGGTGTTCCACAGGGAAGCGTCCTTAGTGGCACACTGTTTACTTTAGCAATTAATGATATCAGTAAAAATCTACCTATTGGTATTAAAAGTAACTTGTACATGGATGATTTTGCCATATATTATTCAGCATCCCGAATAAAACATGCAGAATGAATCGTTAATAAAAGCATAGTAAAAATAGATGAATGGGCCTCACCTGTAGGCTTTAAATTTTCCATAGATAAAACTCAAGCAATCGTGTTTTATAAAAATAAAAAGTGGAAAAAAGGTGAAGAAATAGATTTAAAAATCAGAAACCATAGTATACCAATTGGCCAAACAGCCAAATTTTTGGGATTAGTATTTGATACCCACTTGAACTGGAGAGCCCACATTACATATGTAAAATCTAAAAGTAAAAGAGCATTAAATCTAAAGAGAAAACTATCGAACACTACTTGGGGAGCCGATAGACATACCCTTACTGTACTGTATAAGGCAACAGTTCTGTCCACCATTGATTATGGAAGCGAAGTATATGGCTCGGCATCTGATGCAGTGCTGAAAATGTTAGACCCTGTTCACAATGAAGGCCTCAGAATATGCTCAGGAGCCTTTAGATCGTCACCAAAATCATCGTTACAAGTTGAATGTGGTGAACTGCCTTTGTCTCTCCATAGAGAGCTAGTAACAATGAAAAGTACTTTAAGAATTCAAACTAGTGATTCTCCAACCAAAAAATTATTTGAATTAAGAGATGTATTTATAAACAACCATCCACCACCTTTCCCAATTAGAGCTAGAAGATTGTTTGAGTCGCTGAATATAAATATACAAGGGCCTTTAATGGTAAAATCACCTCCTCCCTGGACAATGAATAAAATGAGAATTTGCACACACCTCAAGTATTTATCAAAAAGTAACTCATATACACCAGAACACCATAGACAACATACAATAGAGCATATAAACTGAAAAGGTCCACATTACGCAACATATACAGATGGATCTAAATCAGAACACGGAGTAGGATATGCTGCAGTGTCCCAAGACAAAACTTATCAGTTCTCTCTTCCTAATAATGCTTCTGTATTTACAGCAGAATTGTATGGAATTGCATCAGCTATAAAAATAATTAAAGAATCATCATTCAATAATTTTGTGATTTTCAGTGATTCAAGAAGTGCTATAGAAGCTATTCAGAGTTACAAATCAGAAAATAATATAGTACAGCAAATTAGATTATATCTCCATAAATTATATAATAATGGAAAAAATGTAGAAATATGTTGGATCCCTGCGCATGTAGGGATCAAAGGAAATGAAGATGCAGCTAAAGCAGCAACTCACATGACAAGATCAAATGTGAATATCCCTGTTACTGATTATGTAACTCACATAAAAATGGGTATCATAAATAAATGGCAATATACTGTATATGGGATGAAGAACCAGAAAGTAATAAACTGAAAGAAATAAAACCTAATGTTGAAAAATGGAGTTCGTCATATCAGAGAGAGAGACACGCACAAGTAATTTTAACACGCCTCAGAATAGGCCATACTCGTCTGACACATGGGCACTTAATGATCAGCCCACATGGCCCGGCTCCCGAGTGCTCAGAATGCAGAGTAATAATAATGGTCAAACATGTGTTATCTGAATGTCCAAAGTATGACCAACAACGAATGTCTACTTTTGGAAATAGATCAATGAAAGAAATTTTGTCAGAATCTTTCACATTTTCAAACGTTCCAATTTTGATGTTCTTGAAGAACTGTAATTTAATTAATAAAATGTAAAAATAAGTAAATAATAAAAGCATGAAAACCCTTTTAACATTTGAATTTTACAAAAAAGAGAAAAATTTTAAAATTTAGCTTAATTTATATTCTGAATTTTAATATACCGTTTTAGTATGAATGTAAGGAAATCTGAGTAAATGTATTTATTGTATGAGAGGATGTGCCTATGTGCAGTTTTTAATTTCATTTTAATTAATTCATCATTGTATCGAATGATCTATTAGGTCCTAGTGCTTGACTTCAGGCCTGGACCTAGTATTTTAATCAAATACTTCGGGCCAGCCCTATGAGAGCTGAAAGTCAGCTCAGTGGTCTGGTTGAACTACTTTAATAATAATAATAATAATCACATTCCATATTTTCGTGATTCAGTTATACACACACGCACACACACACACACACACACACACACACACACACATATATATATATATATATATATATATATATATATATATATATATATATATATATATATATATATATATAAATATATATATATATATATATATGTTATACTTACAGATCAAACATTCCTTTCGAAATGCTAAATAACGTGTTTTGCGGCCTAACTTCAGGAAACGTGGTAACCCTCAACATCTCTCTCTCTCTCTCTCTCTCTCTCTCTTTCTCTGGTACTCAGCACTCAACCAACCAGCGCATCTCTCTCTCTCTTTCTAACACTATCCTCAAAATGGATAGTCTAAGGAAACACAATCTTTCCTACATAAATAGATTTATTATCAAACAAACCCAACAAGTAATGAATTAACAAAAAAGAAAATTGAAATGCATAATGAATGAATTATCAAGTCAAAAATAGTCTAATTCAAGATTTTAACCTTACTCTGGCTAAAAGCCTTTACACTCAAAACTCCCACACATTCCATCTTAGACATTATACGACTAGTCTTAAAGTCAACCACACTGAAACAACCACCAAACTGCAAAGAGTGCAGTGTCCTTTCTCTATCACCACAGCAACCCCACAGACATCTGTCGAAAATGAAACAAACCGTAATCTCCCACAAATACAGTACACAAGTATATGACATAATAATGAAAATCTAAAATGCATGGTTAACCAATGTCAAATCAGAACACAATAAAATAGAATATTAAAGTGACATAAATGACTATGTCCAATTCTCCCCACAAATTCATAAGTGTATTGGATATGGTAAATTCACGAGTTCACAGTCCACACAGAAAAAAAAAAAAGAAGTCTGGATTTACCTTAACTGCCGGTTTCTAAGAAATTGGAACACACAAAGCCACATCTGGACGATATCGCTCTCGTTTAGTTAATAATCAATCAGACCTAACTTTTGGGCACAATTAGACACAATCTCCATTTTTCTAACGCACGAACTTACGTACTTGCATACCAACTTGGTCGGTTGCCTCACATATCAGCGTCAATATTGTGTGTTCATCGAGCAAAAACAGCTGAAGCAATTGAACTATCTGCTGACTGCAGTGATTTTGCATCTGTGTCACCGTCCAAAGTACCACTTTGTAGCATCTCTTTCCTTCATCACACTATGACTGAATATGCACAGTAAATTTAAAATGAAACACATTTCCTTATATAGTGCTCGGCCACCCCATAAGAGTGTCTCACTCTTTTAATGGCGAACTAAAGTAAAAGCATACGTATAAAATATAACAAATAGAGCTATGCTCAACCAGCAATGTCTACTGAACTGCAGTTTTAAGTACTGCTCTCATGAACTATTTCCAAAGTCACTGGGGTCGTTTTCTTAGAGCCCTTGCATGTAGCCTTACAAGCACAAATAAGCTTTACTACCCCCATAATAAGAATTATCAGTAGAATAACCACTAAGATTATCAATATGGAAGGCAAGATGTATTTCTGATACTCGATCATTATTGGATCATCTTCTTCTTCTAATGGTGGAATAGTCATTGGTACCCTGTTGTAGGCACTGGAACCACATCATGATCGTTACGCATATGATATGACGCATGAATATCTTCTCGGAACTGTTGAACACAGCACGGCTAATTACGAGGAAGTATGTTGATACCACACGGCATGAAGCATCAAACAGCTTAGATCCCTGGAGAATGAATGACGTCGACTTGTTACCCTAGCACATCGTCGTAACAGGACATTCTTTGCAGTATACGGCAGTAAGAGTTCTGGTGGAGATTATGTGGTATTCAAGTGGAAACTGTACAAAGTCACATTCTGTCGGTGTCTGTCTATGAACTAATGACAATTCACAACCACCCACAGATACAACTTGCAACTGAAAAACACTACTGTCACACACATACTTCTCCCTAACTAAGGTACATCCTGTCTTATAATCAATTCCCGAACCTTGATACTGATCCCCTAAAATGAACATGGTCTCTAATCCATCCCATGTCACTACTAAGTCTCCAAAAGCACTCGGAAAAGGTTTCATGGTACTGACAGGAACATATTCTATTAATCCCCGATCAGACAATCTCACCCTCAAAACATTATAATATAAATACAAATCTCCTCCTGTGAATAATACTTTCGCCCCATGTAGATAAGCGGAATTCCGTAAAACATTTTCTAGGTATCCTAAAGGTAATATATCACCATACACACGACCATCTGCTGCAGCAATAATTGCTTTTATTTGCATTTGCACTTCTATCCTTAAAGAATCAGTTTCTTTCTCAATATTAAGAAGAGTATGTTGGATCATAAGAAGCGCTATTGTCACATCAAGATCTTCTTTCAACTCATTCAAAGAATGTCTAATTGTTTCAAGACCACTTCTCAATTTCTCATTACTTTCTTGCAACTGATTTAACTGTTTCCCCTGAGCTATTAGGTCTCTTTGAACTTCTGCTACTTTGACTAAACTTTCAATGGACATAGCTCCAACTGCAGCAATCACACCAACACCTAGAAGAACCAAAGGTGCTGCTCTTTTACGTCTCCTTTTCTCTAAAGAAGGTGAACTTCCTGGAGTAACGTCAGGAATCCATTGTAACGTTTTATCTATCCCCTTATCAACTCTATCTAGCGTTATTCTCACTTCCTTCCTTAACCTAGTTAAAGAGACTGGCAAAGTCCTCTTATTCTCTACTTCATCTAGAATGAACACGAGACAAAAAAAAACAATAAATATCATATGTATACAAATATCAACCCATTTACCCTTCTAACTATATACAAATGTTCCATTACATCCCAACTTTCTTCAACTTCGAAATATGGGTCAACTTCGTCACACCAGTATTTACATCCTTTATTACAAATCTATTCCCTTTTTTAATCTCTACAATCTCAAAAGATCCATGGAACTTTGGACTTAATTTATAATTTGGATCATTCCGAACATTCACTTTAACAAACGCTCTATCACCCATAGAAATAGCTACACCCCGCGATTTCGCGTTACTCTTCTCTACCATTGCGCGCGAACTAAGTTCAAGTTCTTTACTAATACACGCAAATCTTTCTCTCGCTGTATTTATCAACGAAGTAACCGTGACATCGCCCTTAATTTGTTCTGGTAGCAAATCAAAAGGTCCTTTCGACTTGTATCCATACAAAGCTTCTGCTGGAGATATCTTAATTGTGTCATTCACCATAGTGTTGATACTATATCGAACTTCATCCAAAGATCTGTCCCAATGTGTATCGGAACCACCCACTGTCATGCGCAAGGCCTCAATTATTTTCCGATTCGCCCTCTCACATAACCCGTTCGCTTCTGGCCTATACGGAAGTATAGATACCTTCTTTATTCCCAGTAAATTAGCAAGACCCTCCAAAGTCTTATTAATAAATTCCCTACCATTGTCTGTGAGCAGACATTCAGGAACACCATATCTACAAATTATCCCCTTAAAGAACGCTATAGCTACTTCCTCAGCTGACTTGAATTTCAGCGGGAAAATCTCGACAAAGCGAGTCAACTCATCAACAACCACTAATAAATGTCTATACCCATACGCAGATTCTGAGAAATTACCCAGAATATCCATATGCACTCTCTGAAACGGCCTATTTGGTATGGGATATGAACCCAAACGACACGACACTGTCGTCGCCGGCTTATTCGCATTGCAAATAGAGCAATTCTTCACAAAGGCCTCCACTGCGGAAAACATATTTTTCCAAAAGAACTTTGACCTAACGTTTTCATACGTCTTATCAACACCTAAATGAGGAGAACCAAATTTACAATGTACAATATCTAGAACTTGAGGTACTAGACTCTCTGGCACAATGATTTGTGTAGTTTCACCCATACTTAGACTACTTAGCAGGTTATACTTAACTTTCCTAACTAATAAATTATTCTCCAATTCTAGTCCAGAAAAAGGCAACTTATACCTTTTCTTCGGTAAAACTCCTCTGAGAAATGCCTTAGCATCTGATAATAATTTATCTTCATCTTGCTTCTCTTCGAGCAAGGGTATGTCCCAAGTGACATTTTCACCAGTAATATAACACACAGCGTTTCCCTCAACATCACGAATAACAATCTCTTCCGAGACTGCCGACACACTATTTCTCTCCGAAGTATGCACCATAGGAACGTCTTTGTCCCCCACATGAGATATCTCAGAACTACTAGTATCCGAGACATGAGACACCAAATGTCCACTCTCATCTTCCGCACAGGAATCGGTATGTATTCCATCATCCTCAACCAGAAAATATCTGCTCAATGCATCTGCAACCACATTATGCTTACCTTCAATGTATTTGAGGCTTGCATCAAAATCTCTCAATGTCAAAAACCAACGTGCTCTCTTGGGCGATAAATTTGGCTTATTGAAAAGCTCTAGCAACGGTTGATGATCTGTAAAAATCTCAACTTTATTTCCCATCAACAACATCTTGAAATGAACAAGGCTAGAGACGACTGCGAAAGCCTCCTTGTCCACAACTGACGTCCGCCTTTCGTTACTACCACGCGTTTTGAACTTTCTGCTATAGAAAGCAATTGGATGTAATTTTCCCTCAAATTTCTGCATCAAACACGCACCTATACGTTCCTGACTCGCGTCAGTCACCAAGGTGAATGGTTGACTAAAATCTGGAAACTTCAAAACAGGTGGGTTCACTAAAGCATTCTTAAGCTTCTCGAAAGCTAATTGCTGACTGTCACCCCAAACAAATTTAACGTTTTCTGCTAATAGATCTGTCAATGGAGACGCTATTGTAGAAAAATTCCGCACAAAACGGCGAAAGAAACCCGACATACCTAGGAATGAACGAATCTGCTTCCTGGTTTTAGGACCTGGAAAACTCACGATAGCCTTGACTTTGCCATCATTCACTCTGACTCCTTCTTTAGAGATAACATGACCTAGATAAACAATTTCTTTCTTCAGAAACTCACATTTAGCCAATTTGACCTTTAACCCAGCGAACCGTAATCACTTGAGAACTTCTTTTAACACCTTTAGATGTTCTTCGATTGTATCTGTGCATATGAGAATGTCATCCATGTACACAAATACCGACTTTCCTAATAACCCGTGAAGTACTATGTTAACCAGCCTAGTAAATGTTATTGGGGACCCTTGTAATCCGAAAGGCATCCTATTAAACTCGTAATGCCCCTTTGGTATAGAAAATGCTGTAAATTTACGACTATTCTCGCTAAGTGGAACTTGCAAAAATCCCTGCATGAGATCTATAGATGCATATATATTCTTGCCACCGATTTCAACAAACAGATCAGGCAAACAGGCTACAGGGTATCTATCTGGGCATGTCTTTTCGTTCAATTTACGAAAGTCTACACATACTCTGATGCTACTGTCTTTCTTTGGGACCGCTAGTAAAGGAAAATTAAAAGGCGAGGAACTGGGCCTTATGATACCTTCCGACTCCCACTTCTGAACTTCTTTTTCTACTTCTTCTCTAATCTTAAAAGGGATTCGATACGCTGGAATATATATGGGATTTGTACCTTTCTCTAGGCGGATTGAATGTTCTAAAACATCTGTAACCCCTAGCTTATCTCCCTTCAAAGCAATAATACCTAAATATTCTTTCAACACTTTCTCTACTTTATCTGTATACTCGGAATAGTCAGCCTTAGCCAAATGTTCGTGAAGGACTTAACTTCTGAATTGTAGCTCCTCGTTGGGAAACATATTACCGTCTCCACAAAAACTCACTATCTTATGTTCTTCCGTAAACTCTTCGAAATCAATTACATAAGTACCCTTGTGATATTTTTTCACTGAATCTTGATAGCTTACCAATTCTACTGCAGTTACGCCTGCGACTGAAACTTCATTTACTGATACCGTACTTACAACGTCTTTGAATTTCTCGGTTCCCTCAACAACGCATACTTGAAAGGTAAATTCTTCTCTTTCATCGACACTTTAATCAATGTAGGAACTCGCGGGTGCAATTCAATATCCTCTAACAGAAATCCTTTGAAAATCTTTTGCGGAATGTCTTCATTCTCTAATGAATGTGTTACACATGTCTCAGTCTGTGTCTTTTGGGTTTCCCACAGTTTTTTTCCATGTTTCTTTATGGAACAAAACAACCTGGCCCACCTATTGTAATCCCCTTAATTCCAGTAAGAATGTTGATATTATGTCGCATACAAGAAGGGTGTCCTAGCAAAACCATTTCGCCTAAGGCTATTCCTTCTATGACCAAAAATGGTTCCACTATCGTCTTTTCACCGATACAAAACATAAGAGATGACGAACCTAAGATATTCAATCGTCTCGCCTGTACATCACACACTGTCTCATTAGTAGGGACTAATTTACACTCTGGAAACTTCGAGTGGAAAAAATCAGCGTTTGTCAGGTTAACTGAGCTGCCAGAATCAATGAAGATAGAAATTTCAATGCCATTAGAAAAACCACGTACAATCGGCCTATGTTCTGATGACTCTAAGACTTGATTGCTCATTATCCTGTGTCCGTCTTCGAACTTATCCTGTGAAAATTTTGATGTTCATTTTTGTACCTAGAACTTGCATCATGAGGAATTCTTCTGTCATATCTAGTAAAGCCACCCCGTGCTTTCCCTGAATAATCTCTATTCTTTGTGGCTGGGCAAAATTTCCACCCATGGTCTGAAGATTTGCAAGCTGAACGATATCTCATTCTGCAATTTGACTTACTATGTCCCACCTTATCACAGTTAAAACAACGAATCGTTGTAACTGATCTCTCTGAGGTTTTCTTCGATTTCACCCGCGCACATGACTTCACTCCTGCATCATTTCCTAGATGTGAAGTACTAGCATTATTCTGTGGTTTCGAAACCGCTGCTGAAATTTTAGCACCTCCCTTCACAAAACTACTGTCCAGCGTTGGACATTTTGATAGATTTTTATTAATCTGAGCAAACAAAAAGGATTCATCTGTATTCTGATCAATTCTTTTATCGAAACCATCTACAACCACATCCAGAACCGTCGTCAAGAGGCGGCAGGCGAAGTGTAACAATTCTTCAAAATTATCTAAGGAGATATTTCCATTTACCCATGGAGAGTTTTTCATAGATTTCTTTATCTCACCTACTGCATCAAATAAGCGAGCACTGTACGTGATTAATGAATCATTACCTTTCCTAGTTCTGATAAGCGCTCGCAAATTCCGAACAACGCATTCTTGGTCGATCCCGCCATAAGATGCATGTAAAAATTCCTGAAGGTCTTTCCAAGATTTACACTTTCTGAACCCGAAACTGCGTGCACGTTCTCCAATATCCCCTTTGTCTAAGTCTAAGAAAGCTTTTGCTTCTGTTAAAGCTTCAGCGCCATCCGCAATTTTCTTAGAATTCAGATAATTATTTATTGATTCAATGAATGTTTCAACATTCTGAGTCAACTTTCCGTCAACTAAGCCTTTAAAATTTGTAATGCCTGCATTGAAGTTCGTCAGCCTATGACACACAGTTGATTGTGACGTACTTGCATCTGAGTCAGGCATTTTGTAAGTGATCACACGCCCCGAGCGTAATAACATGAAATAAAACCAAATAGGAGGGACGAAAGAGAACAATCCAAAAAAGAAAACGGAAGAACTTGCCTTATGACTCGTGACTGCTAAACAGAAAATGGAGCCCTGCGCAACTAGCGAGAATGGGAGGCGTTAACTTTGCTTCGTTATTGCAAGCTCACCATTTCACTTAATTAATTCCCAATCGCCACTCTTCACACTTATCTGGGTGTTTTCTTAACCCCAAACTACTCTACATATCACTCAGACCTATTTTCACAATTCACCACTCCCGAATACTTAAATAGAAAAAAAAATTCACCGTATCAACGCGTAATTCTCGCATGTAGTTGTCCCATCACACAAGATCTCATCACTGCTCTCAGCTTGCTGCTAGCCTGCTATCAGCAAGTGCCCCAGGCTCAGTGTTATCGATGAGCCTATTTAATTCCTATCTCTCTTTCGCTATCTTAACCCCAAACATCGCTGCTATCATTTAAACTTTTAACCGCTTCCACCAATAAAACTTTCGCACACCGCTGCCATCAATAAAAATTAACGACCACTGCTGCCACCAATAAAAATCTACGACCACCGCTGCCACCAATAAAATCTGTTATACTTACAGATCAAACATTCCTTTCGAAATGCTACGTAACGTGTTTTGCGGCCTAACTTCAGGAAACGTGGTAGCCCGCAACCCCCTCTCTCTCTCTCTCTCTCTCTCTCTCTGGTACTCAGCACTCAACCCGCGCATCTCTCTCTCTCTCTCTTTCTAACACTATCCTCAAAATGGATATTCTAAGGAAACACAATCTTTCCTACATAAATAGATTTATTATCAAACAAACCCAACAAGTAATGAATTAACAAAAAAGAAAATTGAAATGCATAATGAATGAATCATCAAGTCAAAAATAGTCTAATTCAAGATTTTAACCTTACTCTGGCCTTTACACTCAAAACTCCCACACATTCCATCTTAGACATTATACGACTAGTCTTAAAGTCAACCACATTGAAACAACCACTAAACTGCAAAGAGTGCAGTGTCCTTTCTCTATCACCACAGCAACCCCACAGAATCTGTCGAAAATGAAACAAACCGTAATCTCCCACAAATACAGTACACAAGTATATGACATAATAATGAAAATCTAAAATGCATGGTTAACCAATGTCAAATCAGAACACAATAAAATAGAATATTAAAAGTGACATAAATGACTATGTCCAATGCTCCCCACAAATTCATAAGTGTATTGGATATGGTAAATTCTCGAGTTCACAGTTCACACAGAAAAAAAAAAAAGAAGTCTGGATTTACCTTAACTGCCGGTTTCTAAGAAATTGGAACACACAAAGCCACGTCTGGACAATATCGCTCTCGCTTAGTTAATAATCAATCAGACCTAACTTTTGGGCACAATTAGACACAATCTCCATTTTTCTAACGCACGAACTTACGTACTTGCATACCAACTCGGTCGGTTGCCTCACATATCAGCGTCAATAGTGTGTGTTCATCGAGTCAAAACAGCTGAAGCAATTGAACTATCTGCTGACTGCAGTGATCTTGCATCTGTGTCACCGTCCAAAGTACCACTTTGTAGCATCTCTTTCCTTTATCACACTATGACTGAATATGCACAGTAAATTTAAAATGAAACACATTTCCTTATATATATATATATATATATATATATATATATATATATATATATATATATATATATATATATATATATATATATATATATCACACATTACCACAGGTGAAAAATAAGAAACGGGTGTAGGTCCTGACCGGTTTTGACTTTATTTCCAAGCCATTGAGGAAGGACGCATTTTAACCCACCTCTCTTGCTGGCCGCGTGGGTTAAAATGCGTCCACATAGTCCTGAGTTCTTGTCTTCGCTGGTTCAAGCCCACGAGACGACGAACTTATTATCGACTAAAAATTCCCCTTGGTAACATATATGAAAATATATCATTTCTGAGGTAGAACGAATTAGATATTAAAGGACGTTTGTAGCTTACTGATTGAATTGAATATATATATATATATATATATATATATATATATATATATATATATATATATATATATATATATATATATATATATATATATATATATATATATATATATATATATATATATATATATATATATATATATATATATATATATATATATATATATATATATATATATATATATATATATATATATATATATATATATATATATATATATATATATATATATATATATATATATATATATATATATATATAAATATATATATATATATATATAAATATATATATATATATATATATATATATATATATATATATATATATATATATATATATATATATATATATATATATATATATATATATATATATATATATATATATATATATATATATATATATATATATATATATATATATATATATATATATATTTGTTGCAAGTACTCTACCTTCCTTCTGACTTGAACGCAAAAAAACTTGAAACTGTAATCTCAAGCTACCGCTACAGCCGCGTTTTTGCATAGGACAAGAAATCATAAGTGATAACAGTAATAATGCCACACACCAAGAACAGCAGCAACAAACTACTACTAAGGATAGCAAAAACAGAGCTACCACGTCCTCGGCTCCTCGAAGTTTCGCATCCCTCGCGATTCGGATGGTGGCTGAAACTTCCCTGTCTTCGTCCAGCTAACTTTCGCAAGGCTCTTCCTTCCTCCGACATAAAGGAAGTTTTCCCCCTTTTGTAAGAGCTTCCTCTATGCTGCCAGTCCATAATGGAAGCTCTATAAACCAGTTCCAATTCCTTATGAGTCGTTGGTATAATGATTCTTTAGTTATGTCGCAAAGAAACATTTTTATAAGTTTATTTTAATTATAAAATGGCGTAATTTTTTTTTTTTTTTTGTGTTTTCGATACGTTTCTGAATAAAGTACTGTTTCCATACTTTTGAAAGGACATAGAAAATCGAAAAATGACCAAATCAGTAGTATGGAGATTAAAAACATCTTGTTTTGCTTGTATTCAAATCACGAGAATAGAAAACACATCATTCACCGTCACTTTCATACTTTGACACCGAATCATGGATGAAGCCCTGTGCAGGTGATTTCCAGAACTCGATGTTTTCCGCACACCTAAACAGAAGGCTCATTAGCCGGGCGTTGGTTTCCCATTCTTCACACATGACCTACCCATCTAGAAATGATATGAATTAACATGAAAAGTAACGAGTCATATCATTTCAGTTCAAGTAATTTATTTTCTCTACCTCTTCCAGCCTTGATATTCAGCGAGATTTATTCACCATATTCATGAAATCACCATTAATGTTTTCCCTTGCAACTTGCGATAATGTATGTATATGAAATAATTTTAGTCTTTAATCATGGCGAGACACCACCCGCACCTTTCAAAGAACTAGAGTATATATGTTCTACCATTCCATAACATTTTCTTATAAATTCAGAGAAATATCTTCCATTGCCCTAACAACTCCACTGCTTGTAAAGAGTCCATGCGAATAAACTACAGAAAACGCCCATCTTTTTCTTATTCTTCTTCTTCGTGGCTTTACGCGAAAGCTAGTGAAGTCTTACGAATGTTTACATCTGCACTTCAGATCTACAGGTCGTGCAGATCGTTCGCACAACTCTCTCCTCAAAACCATTTGCGTTTAAACCTTCACATCACTAACAAAAACTTATTCCATTGAATCATTGACTCATTAATGGCCGTATACTTTCACCATTACATTATATTGTATTAAAAATAATAATATTGTGTGAACATTTATATCCATAAATAAAGAAATACATACATTCATTTATATATATATACTATATATATATATATATATATATATATATATATATATATATATATATATATATATATATATATATATATATATATACATATATATATATATATATATATATATATATATATATATATATATATATATATATATATATATATATATATATATATATATATATATATATATATATATATATATATATATATATATATATATATATATATATATATATATATATATATATATACATATATATATACATATATATATATATATATATATATATATATATATATATATATATATATATATATATATATATATATATATATATATATATATATATATATATATATATTATTATAATAACCCAGACATCTCGCACAGAGCGGCACCCCCGCCTAATTTACCCCTTTTTGTTTATTAAGAACCGCATGGCCGATCGTATTATCAACAATCCGATCTGTCCCTTTTTTTTTTTGCGTGGAACAGATATTGAGATGACACAGATAACAGGGGCCAGAAGGATATTGTATGCCACTCTCTTAAGAAGATTAGCCCAACTAATCTTCTTAAATGGACTTTCTAAAGGAAAGTTAAGCTGCCCGAATTGTCTTACACCCGCAGGACCTGGGAAGAGCCCCCGAATTGCTGAACACCTGGCCCTGATTCATCGTTGGACACAACTCATAGCCCTGGCCGCGTGCCTTATAAGGAGCAGTAAGCAGCAGTTAGTTAGTTAGTTGTGGTAGCATAAGACATGCAGATTGCTGAGAAGATTTTTTTTTTTTCCCCGTCCGACTCCCGACCTGATTCCAGTCTCCAGTCATCCTCGAGAGAACCGCCATACGTGTGTTCATCCCTCGTCCTTCTTCGGTCACGAAAGCTTGCCCTTTAGAAAGCCTGGAGTACCAGCATTTCATTTCTGTCCTTGTGCCAGTTTATCCCATGCCATTTTCAATGTCCTGTGTTCGAGTGTAAAAGTGGTCATTCATTCCTCGAGTCTTTGGCGCCCTCAGTGCAAACTCCAGTCATAATCTGTGTTAAATTGTTCCTTTACTGGCGTGTAATGTGTAAATCTCTCTTGCAGAGGGACCCATTCGCAGTGGTCTCATCTTAGCCTGTGCCCTACCTTTCATCAAGACTCCCCTAGAAGGATCAATTTACTTATCCATTTTCCCTTCAAATGCTTGCTTTTGTAAATATAATTCTTTAATTTAGCCCAAGTGTTTACGTAAAATTTCCTTATGAAATAGAGCCTTCAGCTCATAAATTCTCCCCTTTTTCTTATTTTTTTACAATTTCCCTTTACACAAGTCAGAACTCCAAGGCCAATTAAATAAAGTTTCCGTTGCCGGCCTGTAAAATACCATAAACCCAGGGAAATACGTAAAAAAAAAAAAAATATATATATATATGTTTATGTGTGTGTGTGTATGTTTTTGTATATATACATTATGTTATGTCATTGTGTTGATACATTAACTAGAGTAAAATGGATGAAAATAATGAACATTAGTAAACTTCTGGGAGCTAACACCCTTTTCATGCCTTGCCATTGTTTCATAAAAGAATTATTAGTGTCAGGTTTTAAGACTGTTTGAAATGGAACAGCCTTGTTTAATCTGTTTCATTGGTTACCTGCCCTCCTATTTGTATCTGTAGTGAAGTGAGGCGACGTTTGTGTTTTGACTTTTATCACAGTCAGTTGGGTTTACCACAGCAGCAAGTCAAGGTCTCGACGGCGGGAGGTGTTGGTTACCTGGTGGCCACTGCAGGTCGAGGATGACAACGCCAGTTGGGTCTTTAGTAACAAGAAGTTTTTGCTTATAGTAGCAGGTTGTCGCTACCTGTTTCAATCTACTGCTTAAGGATGGATAATGGCTAAAACGTTGGTCATCGGTGGAGATTCCCCCCACGTCAGCAGTGTGGCTGTTTCGACATTCTTCTTGTTGATCCATCAGTAGCTTGCGATGTCTTCATGGAGTCCGTCGGATAATTCATCCTTTTGACAGCTGAGACTGGTGTTATAGCTATGGGTGTGAATGCTACAGCATTGTTTATTTATGATTATGTAATTATTGTTTATGCTGCCTGTGGTTATAATGGTTATTTTTATATGACGGTGTTGAGCAGTTTGAAAAGTTATTTTGATGCATTATTTTGATGTCACTGTTTTGCAGTGTGTTGAGCAAGTGCATGGCTCAGGTTATTTTGTCACTATTTGTAGTGTGTTGAGCAAGTTTAGGGCTCAGGATATTTTGATGTCACTTTTGATGTCACTTTTTGTAGTGTGTTGAGCAAGCGTATGGCTCAGGTTATTTTGTCACTATTTGTAGTGTGTTGAGCAAGTGTAGGGCTCAGGATATTTTGATGTCACTTTTGATTTCACTTTTTGTAGTGTGTTGAGCAAGTGTATGGCTCGGGTTATTTTTGTTATACGACAGTTGACATTAATGTTTTGATTATTTGGGCTGCTGCTATATTGTTAATTTTTATTATGATTTCTGCTAAACCCTGAACTCACCTGTAAATATGTACAGAATGTAGCATTAATAAACTAGTTTTAAGGTGTTTCGTTGGTTTGTTTTGGTCCCTCCTCCTTGATTTCTCATTGGACTACCTGATCACCTCAGTCCTAGTCAAATTTTGTATAGGACCTGAGAGAACCGTAATGGATGGTTCATTACATTGGTGACCTTGACAGGATTGGTTCTGTTATGGCTAGGTGTTCTTTGGCTGTTTTGGGGGAGTGAGAGTGTAGTGATGAGTAAATAAAAAAAAAATTTTTGACATTTTTTTTTATTTTAGGTAGGGAGGTGTCAGATTTTAAGACTGTTTGAAATGGAACAGCCTTGTTTAGTCTGTTTCATTGGTTACCTGCCCTCCTATTTGTATCTGTGGTGAAGCGAGGCGACGTTTGTGTTTTGACTTTTATCACAGTCAGTTGGGTTTACCACAGCAGCAAGTCAAGTTCTCGACGGCAGCAGATGTTGGTTATCTGGTGGCCACTGCAGGTCGAGGATGACAATGCCAGTTGGGTCTTTAGCAACAAGAAGTTTTTGCTTGGAGTAGCAGGTTGTCGCTACCTGTTTCAATCTACTGCTTAAGGATGGATGATAGCTAAAACGTTGGTCATCGGTGGAGATTCCCCCAACTTTCAGCAGTGTGGCTGTTTCGACGTTCTTCTTGTTGATCCATCAGTGGTTTGCGATGTCTTCATGAAGTCCGTCGGATAATTCATCCTTTTGACAGCTGAGACTGGTGTTATAACTATGAGTGTGAATGCTACAGCATTGTTTATTTATGATTATGTAATTATTGTTTATGCTGCCTGTGGTTATAATGGTTATTTTTATATGACGGTGTTAAGCAGTTTGAAAAGTTATATTGATGAATTATTTTGATGTCACTGTTTTGCAGTGTGTTGAGCAAGTGTATAGCTCAGGTTATTTTGTCACTATTTGTAGTGTTTTGAGCAAGTTTAGGGCTCAGGATATTTTGATGTCACTTTTGATGTCACTTTTTGTAGTGTGTTGAGCAAGTGTATGGCTCAGGTTATTTTGTCACTATTTGTAGTGTGTTGAGCAAGTGTAGGGCTCAGGATATTTTGATGTCACTTTTGATGTCACTTTTTGTAGTGTGTTGAGCAAGTTTATGGCTCAGGTTATTTTGTCACTGTTTGTAGTGTGTTGAGCAAGTGTAGGACTCAGGATATTTTGATGTCACTTTTGATGTCACTTTTTGTAGTGTGTTGAGCAAGTTTATGGCTCAGGTTATTTTGTCACTGTTTGTAGTGTGTTGAGCAAGGCTCAGGATATTTTGATGTCACTTTTGATTTCACTTTTTGTAGTGTGCTGAGCAAGTGTATGGCTCGGGTTATTTTTGTTATACGACAGTTGACGTTAATGTTTTGATTATTTGGGCTGCTGCTGTATTGTTCATTTTTATTATGATTTCTGCTTAACCCTGAACTCACCTGTAAATATGTACAGAACGTAGCATTAATAAACTAGTTTTAAGGTGTTTCGGTGGTTTGTTTTGGTCCCTCCTCCTTGATTTCTCATTGGACTACCTGGTCACTTCAGTCCCAGTCAAATTTTGTATAGGACCTGAGAGAACCGTAATGGATGGTTCATTACATTGGCGACCTTGGCAGGATTGGTTCTGTTATGGGTAGGTGTTCTTTGACTGTTTTGGGGAGTGAGAATGTAGTGAGTAAATTAAAAAAAATTTTTTTTGAAAATTTTTTTTTATTTTAGGTAGGGAGGTGTCAGGTTTTAAGACTGTTTGAAATGGAACAGCCTTGTTTAGTCTGTTTCATTGTTTACCTGCCCTCCTATTTGTATCTGTGGTGAAGTGAGGCGACGTTTGTGTTTTGACTTTTATCACAGTCAGTTGGGTTTACCACAGCAGCAAGTCAAGGTCTCGATGGCAGCAGGTGTTGGTTACCTGGTGGCCACTGCAGGTCGAGGATGACAACGCCAGTTGGGTCTTTAGCAACAAGAAGTTTTTGCTTGGAGTAGCAGGTTGTCGCTACCTGTTTCAATCTACTGCTTAAGGATGGATGATGGCTAAAACGTTGGTCATCGGAGGAGATTCCCCCCACTTTCAGCAGTGTGGCTGTTTCGACGTTCTTCTTGTTGATCCATCAGTGGTTTGCGATGTCTTCATGAAGTCCGTCGGATAATTCATCCTTTTGACAGCTGAGACTGGTGTTATAACTATGGATGTGAATGCTACAGCATTGTTTATTTATGATTATGTAATTATTGTTTATGCTGCCAGTGGTTATAATGGTTATTTTTATATGACGGTGTTAAGCAGTTTGAAAAGTTATATTGATGAATTATTTTGATGTCACTGTTTTGCAGTGTGTTGAGCAAGTGTATAGCTCAGGTTATTTTGTCACTATTTGTAGTGTTTTGAGCAAGTTTAGGGCTCAGGATATTTTGATGTCACTTTTGATGTCACTTTTTGTAGTGTGTTGAGCAAGTGTATGGCTCAGGTTATTTTGTCACTATTTGTAGTGTGTTGAGCAAGTGTAGGGCTCAGGATATTTTGATGTCACTTTTGATGTCACTTTTTGCAGTGTGTTGAGCAAGTGTATGGCTCGGGTTATTTTTGTTATACGACAGTTGACATTAATGTTTTGATTATTTGGGCTGCTGCTGTATTGTTCATTTTTATTATGATTTTGCTAAACCCTGAACTCACCTGTAAACATGTACAGAACGTATCATTAATAAACTAGTTTTAAGGCATTTCGGTGGTTTGTTTTGGTCCCTCCTCCTTGATTTCTCATTGGACTACCTGGTCACTTCAGTCCCAGTCAAATTTTGTATAGAACCTGAGAGAACCGTAATGGACGGTTCATTACACTAGTGACTCAATTTTCACTGGAGTCCATCACGAAGGGATGGGGTGAGGGTTAGGAATTTCTCGTAAATACTGGATCCTTGTAGAGAAATGGTGCCCTATAGTTGCTTGGTTTAGTTAATATCTAGGTTTGAAGGCAGAAAAATGTTTGTCAGAATCACTGGACAACTGAATATATTGACCTGTTTGACTTTGATTTATTGAGTGAAAATGGAAATTTTTTCTCTCTCTCTCTCTCTCTCTCTCTCTCTCTCTCTCTCTCTCTCTCTCTCTCTCTCTCTCTCTCTCTCTATTTTCGTGCTTACTTAGAATCTATAGCAATCTCCACTTTTAGTATTTGTCTCATTATGAATTTTTGTAACTTACATTCGAGTGACATGACAGTACATAACTACATTGGAAAAACAAATTAAATATCCTGAAGTTTTTATGACTTTCAAAGTGATAATAAACCGTCATCATATCAGTCGATATCCGCTCTTTCATCTCTTTCATATAATATTGAAGGTATTTTTATAATACAATATGTTTGTCTGTGCAAGATATAGGTCCTAACCTATTGGGAAGTCAGTTATCACCTTTCAGGTGTTCAAACCTTGGAGGAATAATGGGAGGAGACGCCACGCATGGGTCAGACCGTTCAGTGAAGTGAAGCCAGTTTACCGCGTGGCAGCCACGCCCAGGACTGGCAAAAGAGGGACCAAACCATAAGGATTAATAGAAACGCTTCAGTTACTTTTCCCATCTTTTATTTTCATAATGCGTCTTTCCATGGCATAAATGGAGGCGAAAAGTGTTAGATATTTTATCATTGTTTTAAAAATCATAGTTAATTATTTTATCATACATAATACCTTAATTTATTACTCAGAAATACAATACAAATTTTTCATAATCTTATATACATATAACCTATTACTGGCACAAATTTAAAGCTATTCTCTTTATGTCTTCTATCTGGCGACTCTTTCCTGCGGCCTGCGTTTTAAGTTTAGCAGTAATCTGCTTACCAGTATAATTATATATCACTTGCAAATATTTTTCAGTTATTGCTTTAATCAATAAGTGCAAGTGATTGTCCAATGGTTGAGTATCATACATGTGATAATCGAACTCTGAAAATATTGTTTTGCCTCTGAAAGCTGCCAATACTGAACTAACTAATTTATGGAAGTTAACTCTCCCCAGTGATATGTTGCAGGACAACATTTCCCTCATATTTTTTTCACATGTATTGCATATATCGATAACATCATTTGATGGATACACCAATTTTCCTTTGGTTTTTAATTTGATGAGGGTGTAACGAAAATTAGCGTCTGTTAACGTTAATGCATCAATGCAGACTTCACACTGTAGAGACTTTTTTAACTTAAAAACAACAAAGCCTGCAATATAAGCTACTATTTTATTTGAACACTTTGACAAGTGGTAATGGTTTGGAATATATTCATAATCATCTTCCTTGTCATCTGAATATGCTTCTTGAACATCTAAAATTCGATGTCTTGAAGCAGAAGCATTTATATTTCTTATACTGCCTGAAGCAGTTAATATGGGCACGGACTCTAATGGCAAGCAGTTGCCACGAATGGTATCCATTTAAGTCATTATGTACAAGTAGCCTCTTGTAAGTAGCAGAGAATTGTCTCGCTGTGAGATTATCATTATGGCCTCCCATACTTCTTACTTGACCAAAGAATAGTTTAATATGATCCTGACTGAATTTGTAGGTCATCAAAAATTGTAAAGGCCCATCATCTGATGCAATACAGGTTTCGTACAGAATCTGAAGACTTCGTATGCAATAGAGAAAGCCAATGAAACCAGTTTTTCTATTTGATTTTAAGATGTCTTTACCATCCTGAAGTCTCAAAGATCTGATATAAGTTTCTGCTTTTATTAGAAAATCTTTAATGTCACTTGCATTATTCTTCTGAATTGGGCTTTTAAATCCTTTGGCATTTAGATTTCGAGAATTTAATATGTCAAATAAGGTGTTGAATACCATAATGAATTCAATAGTAGCTTCACTTCCCTCAAATTCACTTATTTTTTCATCAAGGCAGAATTTTAAAGAAGCTGCAACAGACTCACTAAGGAGCTGTGTCGCTAACTTAACGTTCATCTTTTTTTTCATCCACGCAACATGAGCAGTCCTGAGCTTATTACCTAAGTGAAGTTCCCCCTTTTCTTGGAGTCTGTACAAATGTTCTATGTACTCCCATTTCACATAATTTCCATTCTTATCAATCAAATTTTTTTTATCTCCAAAACAATTTCTAACAAGTTTTATCATGTGACATGGATCTAGAAGTACACATACTGGTTTCTGTGTTACAGGATGATTAAAAGCCGATTCTATGGTGTCGTTTTCAAAGGTGCAGCCAAGATTCTTTATCATAGACAGATTTGAAGATGTCCCATCACAAGTAAGAGATATAACTGTAATGCCTACTGAATGAAGTTTAGTCAAGCACTGCTTTACTAAATTAATTCTCTCTGTAGCACCTAGCCCTGCAATTAAGAAATATCCAACAGGCATTTTCCAACTGCCATTCACTGCCACAGTCATAAATATCAGTGCCTCCTTTGATACAGGGAGATTGTCATTATCCAGTTCTGTTCCCATATCGATGTAACCATGACACCTTTTCCCATCCCATTCCACTTGCTTTCTTATCACTATTTCATCCATCATTAATGAACAACAATGGTTTACCTGTTTTAGCACATTCTTCCGAACGTAATTTCATTGCTGAAAAGGCAGATTCCGTGAAACCTGGTCTGCCATCTATACCTTGATACCATTTCTGAATAGTTCTTGGATGAGGCAAACATGTATCGAAAACTTTTCTCGCGTAACGGTAAGCATGCGGGGAATAAAAGTTAAGAGTAAGAGCAAAACTTCGTAGTTCAGGCGAATAAGAAGTTGGACGTGGTTGGTTACTGTGCTTTGCAGTCTGTCTTTTGAGGAGATCTTGTACACCACTGGTGCAATTCTCTAATAAACCTAAACTCTCATCACTTATGAAACGCTTTCTTTTTAGTTCTAATATTACATTTTCAAGATCACTGTTTCTTTTCACGAGACGCCTCTTTGATTGCTGTAGGACTTTGATCTTCTTTTTAGATTGCACAAGTTTTCGTTTAAGATTTTTCACTTCATTAGCAACATTATAGCAAACTGTTTGAGAGGGCTCTTTAACTGTTAATAAAGACTCCTTTTCATTCCCGGTGCATGATTCGATGTGTCGGTGCCAGAACGATTCGTTGGCAGCTTTCTTTTTGGAGCAACGTTTTCCTTTAAATATTCTGGAAATCCTTCAAAGATACTAGGAACGGCGCCACTATGAAGTCGTTCACATGACAAAGATGTCCGGTCTATGTCTTCTTCTCTGAAATGTTTCGAACATAAACGAGAATAATTGGTAGGAGTAAAGTTTTCTCGCCGCATCTTCCTAACCCATTTGTCTTTTAGTGCCTCATCTTTCGGAAACTTGCGAAATAAGAGCAAGTTCTTTAAGATTTTGTCCTTCAGTTGAGAAAGAAATTACACACACACACATACACACAGAAAATTGCAAAGCTTCCTCTGAAAAAGCAGCTATTGTAATGGTGCAAATCCTTCGACATTTATTTGTATAGATATTTTGCTCTTCTAGTGCTATAAAATCATTGAAATGAGAATATGGGATTTTGAACTTTATGGAAACTCGAGTGCAGCCGAGGGCTTACACACAAGACATCTTCAGTTTCTGGCTACCACGTGGCTGGTAATGACTTTTGGCTACACGTGGGTTGTTAGAAATTAATCATATAAATTTTGTATCCCTATTGTATCATAAGATGACTTACCGATGAAATGTGATTTTAGGATCCCTGATCTTGTTCATCCTTGCAGTACAGCCATAAGCAGCACGAGATACTGGCATTATGTATGAATAAGGTTAACTCACTGGAAGATGTTGTCACGACTAGTGCTTCAAGTTAACTAAAAACAATTGAGTGACATCTTAGTCATCGCGAGGTCGCGCACCTTCATCGGTCGACCCCTTCATCGGTCGACCCAGGGATTAAGTTGCCAGTCCCAATATGGCGGCCAGCGACCTGAGTGGCTTCACTTATCCCGCAGCAAGGCGTCTCCTCCCATTATTCCTCCAAGGTTCAAACGTATAGCAACAAATCAGTTTTTACTTGTTTTCATTGTGCAAGGTGTTATTCTACCAGTCATTGAAGTCGATTTTGGCAGCCAATTCCATCTGAGTGCAAGAGTCGTAAGAAAGTCCATTATTTTGGAAGACACCTTTAGGTAATTAATTGCAGAAGAGCTGTGTCTTAACATTCTCTGTTGCATCTTTTCTATGAGGGACTTTTAAATATCTTTGAATTTTACCTTCATGTGTAACATTTAATTACACAAAATTCTTTTTTACTCGTAATTTTCTCCTATCTGCTATAAAAAAAAAGTAAGCTTAGATCCCTCAATGGACCACATTGCAAATTTCTCAGGCAGTTCCCAATAAACAGCAACTAACTATTGTTCGAATTATTTCAACGAATTCGGGTCAAGAAATGCCGCAGAAGCGATTATGGGTTTTATATAAAAGAAATTAGCAAGGAATTTTATCGCAGGATCGTAAATGAATTGGTATGTAAATACAGTTATCATTTCAACATAGATGAACGAGATGAAAAAATGATGAAGGGTGAAAACTGAGCGAATTGTTGACGTTCGTTTAACTTTAGCTTTAAAAAATCTGGCAATTTCTGGTATAAAGTACAAACGCCAAGTAGAGTCCTTTACAGGCCGATAACAGAAGCAGCCCCTAAGAAGCCGACTGGTTATGTTTGTTCAGTTGACCTGTACGTGGCATAGGTTTGCGCTTTCACAACCAGAGCCTTTCCATCTCGACAAAAGGGAAGGAAGCGGATTAGACTTCTACATTAACTGGCATTATGTCCAGATGTCTCAACAGGACTGTACCTACAATAAAACTTGCATATGTGTTTCATGCCCATTGCATACAATTGCAAGTCATTTACTCTTAGAGTAAAATAAATGCTCTTCAAATTAACCCTTCACAGAAAGGACTCGTCCGTCCTGACGTGCATGGGACCCCCTTTGTAGATCACGTTGTACAGTATTGCTGTGTATCCTCCTTGGTGGGTGAAACCAGCCTGCTATGTTAGTTGTTAAAGTGAATGGAATTTTCATCACTCAAGGAAGGCAACAATAGGAAGTAAGATGGGTACAAAAAAAAGCATATCTTAGTTTAACCAGACCACTGAGCTGATTAACAGCTCTCCTAGGCCTGGCCCGAAGGATTAGATTTATTTTTATGTGGCTAAGAACCAATTGGTTACCTAGCAACGGGACCTACAGCCTAGTGTGGAATCCGAACCACAGTATAGCGAGAAATGAATTTCTATCACCAGAAACAAATTCCTCTTGTTCTTCACTGGCCGGTCGGAGATTCGAACCCGCGACCAACAGAGTGGTAGCTGAGAACGGAACCCGCTCACCCAGCGAGGAATTAAGATGGGTACAGATGTTACTAATAACAGGTAAGATCAATAGTTTTGAATATGTCCATTTGATCTTTGTGAATGTGATACGTACATTGTGATGACTGATTTGGTGGTAGTAAGGAAGTTCATGAATACACTTCCACAACAGAGAGAGTGTGTGTGTGTTAATTAGTAATTTAATCACGAAATTACATTTAAAGAGGGTTGTAAGGTATATGACGGAACATAAACCATTCATGTTAAGTGATTTATATCTAGAAGAAAATTTGATTATCCGAATTAGTTGGAAATTCCTCTGAGTTGTTATCGAGTTTGTCCTTCTCTTCCTTTGAAATGAAGCCGCACTATTTAATTCAATTTATTTCTTAACAAAGTTTCTTTTACAGATTGCCGTTTGTTATAATCAGAATTGTTACTTCTGCTTTGGGCGCACATTGCTGTTTAAACTGTTGCTAGGTATAGTCAGGCCGATATATTTCGTTGTATCAAAATCTTTATTTTTTTTTTTTAGAAGAGTTAACGGATGCAAATTATACTTTATCGCCAGTTGCACTTGTATAAGAAATGCATTAAATTTGCGGGCCCTCTTCTTTAAAACATATATTGCCAACCTAATGATCTTGTCCTCAACATCATTTATTTACGATGAGTTTCGTCCTTGCAGCATTCCTGTTTATTAAACTCCCTTTTATCCTAGAATTTTTTCGTCAGTATTGAAAGATTCCCATTTTCTTGTGTTTCCTTGGACACTGATTTATTCTTGTTTCTTGTGTGTGTGTGTGTGTGTGTGTGTGTGTGTGTGTGTGTGTGTGTGTTTTTTTGTAACCCTCATTCATAATCTATCCTTCATTATATTTTGGTCGTATTTTTAAGTTTTTTCACAGTTTGTTTTTTATTCTTTATTCATCATTACATTCTTTAATTTATTCACTTAAAAATTCATTACTTTCCTCCTTTTTTGACGTTTTGCTCATTACATCCACTGAATATCTTTTATTTCGACAGATAATAAACAAGAATTTTTATTCTTCCCATCTTTATTTGCTTGGTAAAATTCCAAAGTAACGTTCCACTGGTTTAGGTTTAAATGTCTTTTGCTTGAAGAAGGAGTAAAATACTGACTTTTCACGTCTTTTGAAAAAACGGACGATTTTTTTGCTCACATGCAAAACGTTTGCCATTAAAGTGCAAGGATATGCAACGGAAAAATCCCATGATTTTAAGGTGAAAATTGCGCTGGAAAAAAATTTGATTTTTTTTTTTATAAATATAAAATCCATTCGGTCCAATATAATTATACTCCACAAATAATATCTGGGTAATTCCGTCTTACTTTTACTTCATTTCATTTCGTTTTTCTTAAATGGTATAGTAGTACTTTTTTAAGGTCACCATTCATCTGATATTTCTAAACTTCACTGAATCATATTTCCCCAGCTTATTTTAGCCTTATCCTAAGCCTTTCTTTCTTGTAAACAGTATCCTTTGATACATTACACTATCTTCTTTTTATTTTCCTTATCAGATTAGTGCTCTTATTGTATTTTTTACTTTATCTGGCATTTTACACCCAATTCTTTCTCTGTATTTATCCCTCATTTTCGAGGTATTTACGCTTCCTAGGGTTATGTACGAACTTTTTTGGTTATTTCTACTGGCCATAAATAGAATTTCTATATAAGTATATCATTTTAGAAAAATCCTAAGTAAAACCCCAAAATAGTAGTGGACGTAGGTTAAAAAAGGTTAAAAAAGTCTTTCTTAATATATATATATATATATATATATATATATATATATATATATATATATATATATATATATATATATATATATATATATTTTTTTTTTTTTTTATTGACAACGAATCTAAAACAATGATTTTTCGCACTATTGAACAAAAAATTAGACGACATGTTTGTTCAGATGAAAAAAAAATGTCTGAGAAAAATTTTATCGTTGTCGAATATTATTTTTCTAAAAGGCAGACTGATGGAAACAAATGTAGAGGTAGGCAGGAACTAAATATCTCGTGGCATTTCCTATGATTAAAAGAACAATAAATAAGAAGGAGCTTTCTGTCTTCATAGGCTATTAACTGATGATGACAGACTTTTTGTACGTTAATCACTTTGTTTTAGTTTGGGTTGAATATTATGACTAAGTAATATAATGATGTTTCCCTTATGAAGGCCTGTTCTCTATCCAATTGATGCGGGAGAAAATGTTTGAATAGTGCGAGACTTCCAGAGTGAATGCTTACATTTTTACAAATTTATCACATATGAGTTTTATACAATGAATTGTTAACAACGATCCTCTCAGACGAACTGAACACGATGAAGTAAATCTGAGCTTTAATCTTTAATGAGACTCCACCAAACATACACCGAGTTCAGCGGTTCCGGGATACAAGTTGATATTGACAATTATTCGAAATGCATAGCGTCATCATCGACGTGGAGATATATATATATATATATATATATATATATATATATATATATATATATATATATATATATATATATATAAGGTGTTTGTTTGTCTTTCCACAACGGCAACTTACTAATCCACTTGGATTGGTATCCTGAACTTCTTCAGGCGTTCTCTTGTCCTCAGTGATTGTTGCCTGTGTTGGGGATTGTCTCCACTCTTGAATGCTATGTTCATTTTTTTAATTTCCTTTGTTATATAAGCTTTTCTTCTGATTTTTGTTTTGTTTTTTTTGCTATATATCAGTGCTTTTGTCACCCTTTATGCATCTTTTTTTCCGTAAATATAAGATAACTTCTTCATTTACCCTACAATATATTCATTAATAATGATGGTCCTAATATGGTAATGTATAAAATGAAAATGCTCGAGATTAACAAGTTAATTAAGAACATGGCTGACGCCAAAAGTTTCCATTACCAACAATAAAGCCAAATAAGATAAAAGGGCACACATTAATGGTATTCCTAAAGGCAGATCGTTAACTCCTGCAGGTGACTCCTGCAAGCACAAGATATACTTGCAAAGCAAGAGTTCCCCGATGATAGCTATTTCTAGTATAAAGGTCAAGATCGAGATAAGAAGGTCAACGTTAGTGTCATCTGAATATGTAAACTATAACATGCAGCCTATCTCCTATAGGTTAAAGTTGTGTACAGACAGGAAAACAGACGGACAGACAGTTATCTCTCTTTATGCACATCTATGCACGATGTTTATACAAACTAAGCAGACTATTTCCTATAGCTTATAGTTGTGTAGGGACAGGATAGCAGACAGACAGACAGGCAGACAGAAAGTTATTTTCCTTTTATATATACAGTACAGTACATACCACCTACTGTATGCACGATGATCTGCATCTGGGTAACGTTTACAGCAGTCACTTCACCCATTTAAAAGGATCTGCGTTTGGTGGCAGACCGGACAGACAGACACTCTGACGCTCAGTTAGACAGACTTGTTCCAAATGTAAACATTTTTCCTACAACCTGATAATCCCCAATCAAGTCAGACCCCTCGGTCACAGCGCAGTCTTAGCTTCCAATGCCCCACTTGCTGTAGTGCGATTGGCAACAAAAGTATTGCAATGTTCCATCCAGAACGCACCATATACAAAGCATTATTAATTTTCACCTTTTCCCGTCGTAACGAAAAATCAATGGCATTGCTTTATTCAGATGGTCAACTAACATCAGCTGTTTCGATAAAATGTTCCAGAACAGATATTTTCTTCTTCTTTTAAATCTCAAGAGCTTATTATAAGTTTCGAGAAGTGTTCAGTGATACATTCCATAGCATGTTTACTTACTTAGGAGCATCTAAGGATGTTTATAAAAATATGTGTTTTTTGGATTCATGTTTATGGTCATGCATACAGTGCATGCGATTGCACTTAGTGTGTAAAATATTTCGTTAGTGTCTCTCCATGTCTATGTAACGTGCAGATATAAAGAAATTTTATCTACGAATAAATTGCATTTGAACCATTCAAATATAAAAAAAAGCAACAATAATTAGTTCTATGAAGCCTCCGAACTTCATCTACGTAGTATATCTTTCTCGAAACTTAGTTTACTTCCTTTCTCTGTGCTACTTTTCTTCTCAGTTCATTGATAATAATTACCAGTGTACTTCTGTCTACGATTTTGCAGAAGAAGACTTCGGGTTAAACATTGTCCTATAATCAAATAAAGAATTCCTGCGTCTCCATGGACGGGAAGAAGAAATTCCGTGCATTAGCACTAAAGATTAATCAACGTTTGAAGAGGCGAGTCTTTGGGAAATTTCACTAGGAGGGTCGGAAACATTTACCAGGGATTCATAGGAGAATCGAATCCTAATGAAAAAGTTGAGACCGTAAATGGAGAATCATTTCACTCAGATGGATCTTAATTTGATCTTTGTTATCAGAGCGTCACTGCAATATTTTATTTCGAGTTGTGTTAATTTTAGTAAAGGAAGTGGTTTTCATTTCAGGTGAAAGTAGGGTTATATGATATGTCGACTAATAGTAAGTGTATAAAAATCAGACGAATGAAATTTTATTTTTATTCTACTCGTTCTAAAGGCTTACAGTTATTACTAGTTCATGTCTATCTTCAGACTCTGTGAAAATGAAAAGCGTGATTTATACAAAATAAAAAGAATCATAAAAATATAACCTAAAAACATACATCAAATTATAGATGGAAGAAAGTTTTCGAAAGACAAAAAACATTTATGTTGTATGATTACACATTGTTCACCATAAGGAGTTGTTGCTCGTACTGCCATTCTCAAAGCCTATCAAAAAACAAAAGACAAATATTCGAAAATCTCCATGGAATAGTAATGCCGACTATCTATCTATCTATTACCTTCCTATCTATCTAACTATATATCTGCCTATCTATCTATCTATCTATCTATCTATCTATCTATCTATCTATCTATCTATCTATCTATATATATATATATATATATATATATATATATATATATATATATATATATATATATATATATATATATATATATAATCATGAAGCTACAAATGTCGCTTAATATCGAATTCAAGCTACCTCGGGATATCTCCGTTGGAGAATTGTCGCCGAAGGGGAATTTATATAAATGATAAATGAATTGGAATCGTTGGGACACGAACCCGTGACACGAAAACCTATTCAGCGACTCCAGTGGACGTTAACTATTGAGCTATCAAGAGAGGTATAAGTCTTTTGCTGAGATGTTGTACTGCTTTTACCCATCGTGAACGGGGAAATGTACTAGCCTCGGCAATGACCCACCTCCGCCATAACAGTTTATTGGTACTTTTGGAACACGCAGCTCTTATTATGAAATTTTTATCACACCGTGATTTATATACAATCATGAAACTACAAATGTCACTTAATATCGAATTCACGCTACCTCGGGATATCTCTGTTGGAGAATTGTCGCCGAAGGGGAATGTATATAAGTGATAAATGAATTGGAATCGTCGGGACACGGACCGGTTACACGAAAACCTATTCAGCAACTCCAATGGACGTTAACCATTGAGCCATCAAGAAAGGTATAAGTCTTTTGCCGAGATGTTGTACTGCTTTTACCCATCGTAAGCGGGGAAATGTACTAGCCTCGGCAATGACCCACCTCCGCCATGACAGTTCATTGGTACGTTTGGAACACTCAGCTCTTATTATGAAATTTTTATCACACCGTGATTTATATACAATCATGAAACTACAAATGTCGCTTAATATCGAATTCACGCTACCTCGGGATATCTCCGTTGGAGAATTGTCGCCGAAGGGGAATTTATATAAGTGATAAATAAACTGGAATCGTAGGGACACGAACCCGTGACACGAAAACCTATTCAGCGACTCCAGTGGACGTTAACCATTGAGCCATCAAGAGAGGTATAAGTCTTTTGCCGAGATGTTGTACTGCTTTTACCCATCGTGAGCGGGGAAATGTACTTGCCTCGGCAATGACCCACCTCCGCCATGACAGTTCATTGGTACGTTTGGAACACGCAGCTCTTATTATGAAATTTTTATCACACTGTGATTTATATACAATCATGAAACTACAAATGTTGCTTAATATCGAATTCACGCTACCTCGGGATATCTCCGTTAGAGAATTGTCGCCGAAGGGGAATTTATATAAGTGATAAATGAATTGGAATCGTAGGGACACGAACCCGTGACACGAAAACCTATTCAGCGACTCCAGTGGACGTTATCCATTGAGCCATCAAGAGAGGTGTAAGTCTTTTGCCGAGATGTTGTACTGCTTTTACCTGTTGTGAGCGGGGAAATGTACTAGCCTCGGCAATGACCGACCTCCGCCATGACAGTTCATTGATACTTTTTGAACACGCAGCTCTTATTATGAAATTTTTATCACACCGTGATTTATATACTATCATGAAGCTACAAATGTTGCTTAATATTGAATTCACGCTACCTCGGGATATCTCCGTCGGAGAATTGTCGCCGAAGGGGAATTTATATAAGTGATAAATGAATTGGAATCATCGGGACACGAACCCGTGACACGAAAACCTATTCAGCGACTACAGTGGCCGTTAACCATTGAGCCATCAAGAGAGGTATAAGTCTTTTGCCGAGATGTTGTACTGCGTTTACCCTTCGTGAGCGGGGAAATGTACTAACCTCAGCAATGACCCACCTCCGCCATGACAGTTCATTTGTACGTTTGGAACACGCAGCTCTTATTATGAAATTTTTATCACACCGTGATTTATATACAATCATGAAGCTACAAATGTCGCTTAATATTGAATTCACGCTACCTCGGAATATCTCCGTTGGAGAATTGTCGCTGAAGGGGAATATATATAAGTGATAAATGAATTGGAATCGTCGGGACATGAACCCGGACACAGAAACCTATTCAGCGACTCCAGTGGACTTTAACCATTGACCCATCAATAGAGGTATAAGTCTTTTGCCAAGATGTTGTACTGCTTTTACCCGTCGTGAGCATGGAAATGTACTAGCCTCGGCAATGACCCACCTCCACCATGACAGTTCATTGTTACGTTTGGAACACACACCTCTTATTATGAAATTTTTATCACACCGTGATTTATATACAATCTTGAAGCTAAAAATGTCGCTTAATATCGAATTCACGCTACCTCGGGATATCTCTGTTGGAGAATTGTCGCCGAAGGGGAATTTATATAAGTGATAAATGAATTGGAATCGTCGGGACACGAACCCGTGACACGAAGACCTATTCAGCGACTCCAGTGGACGTTAACCATTGAGCCATCAAGAGAGGTATAAGAATTTTGCCAAGATGTTGTACTGCTTTTACCCATCGTGAGCGGGGAAATGTACTAGCCTCTGCAATGATCCGATGGAGAATTATCACCGAAGGGGAATTTATATAAGTGATAAATGAACAGGTACCACTGGGACGCGAACCCTTGACATGGACCCATTCAACGACTCCAGTGGACGTTACCACCGCGCCATCAAGAGAGGTATAAATCATTACCGAGTCTGCTGTACTGTTTTTTCCCGTCGTGAGCGGGGAAATTGTACTTAGCCTCGGCAATGACCATCGGAGATACTCTCGAGGTAGCGTGAATTTGATATTAAACGACATTTGTAGCTTCATGATTGTATATAAATCACGGTGTGATAAAAAATTTCATAATAAGAGCTGCGTGTTCCAAACGTACCAACGAACTATCATGGCGGAGGTGGGTCATTGCCGAGGCTAAATACAATTTCCCGCTCACGACGGGAAAAAACAGTACAGCAGACTCGGTAATGATTTATACCTCTCTTGATGGCGCGGTGGTAACGTCCACTGGAGTCGTTGAATGGGTCCATGTCAAGGGTTCGCGTCCCAGTGGTACCTGTTCATTTATCACTTATATAAATTCCCCCTTCGGTGATAATTCTCCATCGGAGATACTCTCGAGGTAGCGTGAATTTGATATTAAACGACATTTGTAGCTTCATGATTGTATATAAATCACGGTGTGATAAAAATTTCATAATAAGAGCTGCGTGTTCCAAACGTACCAACGAACTATCATGGCGGAGGTGGGTCATTGCCGAGGCTAAGTACAATTTCCCGCTCACGACGGGAAAAAACAGTACAGCAGACTCGGTAATGATTTATACCCCTCTTGATGGGGCGGTGGTAACGTCCACTGGAGTCGTTGAATGGGTCCATGTCAGGGTTCGCGTCCCAGTGGTACCTGTTCATTTATCACTTATATAAATTCCCCTTCGGTGATAATTCTCCATCGGAGATACTCGAGGTAGCGTGAATTTGATATTAAACGACATTTGTAGCTTCATGATTGTATATAAATCACGGTGTGATAAAAATTTCATAATAAGAGCTGCGTGTTCCAAACGTACCAACGAACTATCATGGCGGAGGTGGGTCATTGCCGAGGCTAAGTACAATTTCCCGCTCACGACTGGAAAAAACAGTACAGCAGACTCGGTAATGATTTATACCTCTCTTGATGGCGCGGTGGTAACGTCCACTGAGTCGTTGAATGGGTCCATGTCAAGGGTTCGCGTCCCAGTGGTACCTGTTCATTTATCACTTATATAAATTCCCCTTCGGTGATAATTCTCCATCGGAGATACTCTCGAGGTAGCGTGAATTTGATATTAAACGACATTTGTAGCTTCATGATTGTATATAAATCACGGTGTGATAAAAATTTCATAATAAGAGCTGCGTGTTCCAAACGTACCAACGAACTATCATGGCGGAGGTGGGTCATTGCCGAGGCTAAGTACAATTTCCCCGCTCACGACGGGAAAAAACAGTACAGCAGACTCGGTAATGATTTATACCTCTTGATGGGCGGTGGTAACGTCCACTGGAGTCGTTGAATGGGTCCATGTCAAGGGTTCGCGTCCCAGTGGTACCTGTTCATTTATCACTTATATAAATTCCCCTTCGGTGATAATTCTCCATCGGAGATACTCTCGAGGTAGCGTGAATTTGATATTAAACGACATTTGTAGCTTCATGATTGTATATAAATCACGGTGTGATAAAAAAATTTCATAATAAGAGCTGCGTGTTCCAAACGTACCAACGAACTATCATGGCGGAGGTGGGTCATTGCCGAGGCTAAGTACAATTTCCCCGCTCACGACTGGAAAAAACAGTACAGCAGACTCGGTAATGATTTATACCTCTCTTGATGGCGCGGTGGTAACGTCCACTGGAGTCGTTGAATGGGTCCATGTCAAGGGTTCGCGTCCCAGTGGTACCTGTTCATTTATCACTTATATAAATTCCCCTTCGGTGATAATTCTCCATCGGAGATACTCTCGAGGTAGCGTGAATTTGATATTAAACGACATTTGTAGCTTCATGATTGTATATAAATCACGGTGTGATAAAAATTTCATAATAAGAGCTGCGTGTTCCAAACGTACCAACGAACTATCATGGCGGAGGTGGGTCATTGCCGAGGCTAAGTACAATTTCCCGCTCACGACGGAAAAAACAGTACAGCAGACTCGGTAATGATTTATACCTCTCTTGATGGCGCGGTGGTGCGTCCACTGGAGTCGTTGAATGGGTCCATGTCAGGGTTCGCGTCCCAGTGGTACCTGTTCATTTATCACTTATATAAATTCCCCTTCGGTGATAATTCTCCATCGGAGATACTCTCGGTAGCGTGAATTTGATATTAAACGACATTTGTAGCTTCATGATTGTATATAAATCAAGGTGTGATAAAAAATTTCATAATAAGAGCTGCGTGTTCCAAACGTACCAACGAACTATCATGGCGGAGGTGGGTCATTGCGAGGCTAAGTACAATTTCCCGCTCACGACGGGAAAAAACAGTACAGCAGACTCGGTAATGATTTATACCTCTCTTGATGGCGCGGTGGTAACGTCCACTGGAGTCGTTGAATGGGTCCATGTCAAGGGTTCGCGTCCCAGTGGTACCTGTTCATTTATCACTTATATAAATTCCCCTTCGGTGATAATTCTCCATCGGAGATACTCTCGAGGTAGCGTGAATTTGATATTAAACGACATTTGTAGCTTCATGATTGTATATAAATCACGGCGTGTTCCAAACGTACCAACGAACTATCATGGCGGAGGTGGGTCATTGACGAGGCTAAGTACAATTTCCCCGCTCACGACGGGAAAAAACAGTACAGCAGACTCGGTAATGATTTATACCTCTCTTGATGGCGCGGTGGTAACGTCCACTGAGTCGTTGAATGGGTCCATGTCAAGGGTTCGCGTCCCAGTGGTATCTGTTCATTTATCACTTATATAAATTCCCCTTCGGTGATAATTCTCCATCGGAGATACTCTCGAGTAGCGTGAATTTGATATTAAACGACATTTGTAGCTTCATGATTGTATATAAATCACGGTGTGATAAAAAATTTCATAATAAGAGCTGCGTGTTCCAAACGTACCAACGAACTATCATGGCGGAGGTGGGTCATTGCGAGGCTAAGTACAATTTCCCGCTCACGACGGGAAAAAACAGTACAGCAGACTCGGTAATGATTTATACCTCTCTTGATGGCGCGGTGGTAACGTCCACTGGAGTCGTTGAATGGGTCCATGTCAGGGTTCGCGTCCCAGTGGTACCTGTTCATTTATCACTTATATAAATTCCCCTTCGGTGATAATTCTCCATCGGAGATACTCTCGAGGTAGCGTGAATTTGATATTAAACGACATTTGTAGCTTCATGATTGTATATAAATCACGGTGTGATAAAAAATTTCATAATAAGAGCTGCGTGTTCCAAACGTACCAACGAACTATCATGGCGGAGGTGGGTCATTGCGAGGCTAAGTACAATTTCCCGCTCACGACGGGAAAAAACAGTACAGCAGACTCGGTAATGATTTATACCTCTCTTGATGGCGCGGTGTGTGCGTCCACTGGAGTCGTTGAATGGGTCCATGTCAGGGTTCGCGTCCCAGTGGTACCTGTTCATTTATCACTTATATAAATTCCCTTCGGTGATAATTCTCCATCGGAGATACTCTCGAGTAGCGTGAATTTGATATTAAACGACATTTGTAGCTTCATGATTGTATATAAATCACGGTGTGATAAAAAATTTCATAATAAGAGCTGCGTGTTCCAAACGTACCAACGAACTATCATGGCGGAGGTGGGTCATTGCCGAGGCTAAGTACAATTTCCCTGCTCACGACGGGAAAAAACAGTACAGCAGACTCGGTAATGATTTATACCTCTCTTGATGGCGCGGTGGTAACGTCCACTGGAGTCGTTGAATGGGTCCATGTCAAGGGTTCGCGTCCCAGTGGTACCTGTTCATTTATCACTTATATAAATTCCCCTTCGGTGATAATTCTCCATCGGAGATACTCTCGAGTAGCGTGAATTTGATATTAAACGACATTTGTAGCTTCATGATTGTATATAAATCACGGTGTGATAAAAATTTCATAATAAGAGCTGCGTGTTCCAAAGCGTACCAACGAACTATCATGGCGGAGGTGGGTCATTGCCGAGGCTAAGTACAATTTCCCCGCTCACGACGGGAAAAAACAGTACAGCAGACTCGGTAATGATTTATACCTCTCTTGATGGGGCGGTGGTAACGTCCACTGGAGTCGTTGAATGGGTCCATGTCAGGGTTCGCGTCCCAGTGGTACCTGTTCATTTATCACTTATATAAATTCCCCTTCGGTGATAATTCTCCATCGAGATACTCTCGAGTAGCGTGAATTTGATATTAAACGACATTTGTAGCTTCATGATTGTATATAAATCACGGTGTGATAAAAATTTCATAATAAGAGCTGCGTGTTCAACGTACCAACGAACTATCATGGCGGAGGTGGGTCATTGCCGAGGCTAAGTACAATTTCCCGCTCACGACGGGAAAAAACAGTACAGCAGACTCGGTAATGATTTATACCTCTCTTGATGGGGCGGTGGTAACGTCCACTGGAGTCGTTGAATGGGTCCATGTCAGGGTTCGCGTCCCAGTGGTACCTGTTCATTTATCACTTATATAAATTCCCCTTCGGTGATAATTCTCCATCGGAGATACTCTCGAGGTAGCGTGAATTTGATATTAAACGACATTTGTAGCTTCATGATTGTATATAAATCACGGTGTGATAAAAAATTTCATAATAAGAGCTGCGTGTTCCAAACGTACCAACGAACTATCATGACGGAGGTGGGTCATTGCCGAGGCTAAGTACAATTTCCCGCTCACGACGGGAAAAAACAGTACAGCAGACTCGGTAATGATTTATACCTCTCTTGATGGCGGTGTGCGTCCACTGAGTCGTTGAATGGGTCCATGTCAGGGTTCGCGTCCCAGTGGTACCTGTTCATTTATCACTTATATAAATTCCCCTTCGGTGATAATTCTCCATCGGAGATACTCTCGAGTAGCGTGAATTTGATATTAAGCGACATTTGTAGCTTCATGATTGTATATAAATCACGGTGTGATAAAAAATTTCATAATAAGAGCTGCGTGTTCCAAACGTACCAACGAACTATCATGGCGGAGGTGGGTCATTGCGAGGCTAAGTACAATTTCCCCGCTCACGACGGGAAAAAACAGTACAGCAGACTCGGTAATGATTTATACCTCTCTTGATGGGGCGGTGGTGCGTCCACTGGAGTCGTTGAATGGGTCCATGTCAGGGTTCGCGTCCCAGTGGTACCTGTTCATTTATCACTTATATAAATTCCCCTTCGGTGATAATTCTCCATCGGAGATACTCTCGAGTAGCGTGAATTTGATATTAAACGACATTTGTAGCTTCATGATTGTATATAAATCACGGTGTGATAAAAATTTCATAATAAGAGCTGCGTGTTCCAAAGCGTACCAACGAACTATCATGGCGGAGGTGGGTCATTGCGAGGCTAAGTACAATTTCCCGCTCACGACGGGAAAAACAGTACAGCAGACTCGGTAATGATTTATACCTCTCTTGATGGCGCGGTGGTAACGTCCACTGAGTCGTTGAATGGGTCCATGTCAAGGGTTCGCGTCCCAGTGGTACCTGTTCATTTATCACTTATATAAATTCCCCTTCGGTGATAATTCTCCATCGGAGATACTCTCGAGTAGCGTGAATTTGATATTAAACGACATTTGTAGCTTCATGATTGTATATAAATCACGGTGTGATAAAAAATTTCATAATAAGAGCTGCGTGTTCCAAGCGTACCAACGAACTATCATGGCGGAGGTGGGTCATTGCGAGGCTAAGTACAATTTCCCGCTCACGACGGGAAAAAACAGTACAGCAGACTCGGTAATGATTTATACCTCTCTTGATGGCGTGGTAACGTCCACTGGAGTCGTTGAATGGGTCCATGTCAGGGTTCGCGTCCCAGTGGTACCTGTTCATTTATCACTTATATAAATTCCCCTTCGGTGATAATTCTCCATCGGAGATACTCTCGAGTAGCGTGAATTTGATATTAAACGACATTTGTAGCTTCATGATTGTATATAAATCATGGTGTGATAAAAATTTCATAATAAGAGCTGCGTGTTCCAAAGCGTACCAACGAACTATCATGGCGGAGGTGGGTCATTGCGAGGCTAAGTACAATTTCCCGCTCACGACGGGAAAAAACAGTACAGCAGACTCGGTAATGATTTTATACTCTCTTGATGGGGCGGTGGTAACGTCCACTGAGTCGTTGAATGGGTCCATGTCAGGGTTCGCGTCCCAGTGGTACCTGTTCATTTATCACTTATATAAATTCCCCTTCGGTGATAATTCTCCATCGGAGATACTCTCGAGTAGCGTGAATTTGATATTAAACGACATTTGTAGCTTCATGATTGTATATAAATCACGGTGTGATAAAAAATTTCATAATAAGAGCTGCGTGTTCCAAACGTACCAACGAACTATCATGGCGGAGGTGGGTCATTGCCGAGGCTAAGTACAATTTTCCCGCTCACGACGGGAAAAAACAGTACAGCAGACTCGGTAATGATTTATACCTCTCTTGATGGCGCGGTGGTAACGTCCACTGGAGTCGTTGAATGGGTCCATGTCAGGGTTCGCGTCCCAGTGGTACCTGTTCATTTATCACTTATATAAATTCCCCTTCGGTGATAATTCTCCATCGGAGATACTCTCGAGTAGCGTGAATTTGATATTAAACGACATTTGTAGCTTCATGATTGTATATAAATCACGGTGTGATAAAAAATTTCATAATAAGAGCTGCGTGTTCCAAAGCGTACCAACGAACTATCATGGCGGAGGTGGGTCATTGCCGAGGCTAAGTACAATTTCCCGCTCACGACGGAAAAACACAATACAGCAGACTCGGTAATGATTTATACCTCTCTTGATGGCGTGGTGGTAACGTCCACTGGAGTCGTTGAATGGGTCCATGTCAGGGTTCGCGTCCCAGTGGTACCTGTTCATTTATCACTTATATAAATTCCCCTTCGGTGATAATTCTCCATCGGAGATACTCTCGAGTAGCGTGAATTTGATATTAAACGACATTTGTAGCTTCATGATTGTATATAAATCACGGTGTGATAAAAAATTTCATAATAAGAGCTGCGTGTTCCAAACGTACCAACGAACTATCATGGCGGAGGTGGGTCATTGTCGAGGCTAAGTACAGTTTCCCGCTCACGACGGGAAAAAACAGTACAGCAGACTCGGTAATGATTTATACCTCTCTTGATGGGGCGGTGGTAGCGTCCACTGGAGTCGTTGAATGGGTCCATGTCAGGGTTCGCGTCCCAGTGGTACCTGTTCATTTATCACTTATATAAATTCCCCTTCGGTGATAATTCTCCATCGGAGATACTCTCGAGAGTAGCGTGAATTTGATATTAAACGACATTTGTAGCTTCATGATTGTATATAAATCACGGTGTGATAAAAAATTTCATAATAAGAGCTGCGTGTTCCAAACGTACCAACGAACTATCATGGCGGAGGTGGGTCATTGCCGAGGCTAAGTACAATTTCCCCGCTCACGACGGGAAAAAACAGTACAGCAGACTCGGTAATGATTTATACCTCTCTTGATGGGGCGGTGGTAACGTCCACTGGAGTCGTTGAATGGGTCCATGTCAAGGGTTCGCGTCCCAGTGGTACCTGTTCATTTATCACTTATATAAATTCCCCTTCGGTGATAATTCTCCATCGGAGATACTCTCGAGGTAGCGTGAATTTGATATTAAACGACATTTGTAGCTTCATGATTGTATATAAATCACGGTGTGATAAAAAATTTCATAATAAGAGCTGCGTGTTCCAAACGTACCAACGAACTATCATGGCGGAGGTGGGTCATTGCCGAGGCTAAGTACAATTTCCCGCTCACGACGGGAAAAAACAGTACAGCAGACTCGGTAATGATTTATACCTCTCTTGATGGGGCGGTGGTAACGTCCACTGGAGTCATTGAATGGGTCCATGTCAGGGTTCGCGTCCCAGTGGTACCTGTTCATTTATCACTTATATAAATTCCCCTTCGGTGATAATTCTCCATCGGAGATACTCTCGAGTAGCGTGAATTTGATATTAAACGACATTTGTAGCTTCATGATTGTATATAAATCACGGTGTGATAAAAAATTTCATAATAAGAGCTGCGTGTTCCAAGCGTACCAACGAACTATCATGGCGGAGGTGGGTCATTGTCGAGGCTAAGTACAATTTCCCGCTCACGACGGGAAAAAACAGTACAGCAGACTCGGTAATGATTTATACCTCTCTTGATGGGCGGTGGTAACGTCCACTGGAGTCGTTGAATGGGTCCATGTCAGGGTTCGCGTCCCAGTGGTACCTGTTCATTTATCACTTATATAAATTCCCCTTCGGTGATAATTCTCCATCGGAGATACTCTCGAGTAGCGTGAATTTGATATTAAACGACATTTGTAGCTTCATGATTGTATATAAATCACGGTGTGATAAAAAATTTCATAATAAGAGCTGCGTGTTCCAAACGTACCAACGAACTATCATGGCGGAGGTGGGTCATTGCCGAGGCTAAGTACAATTTCCCGCTCACGACGGGAAAAAACAGTACAGCAGACTCGGTAATGATTTATACCTCTCTTGATGGGGCGGTGGTAACGTCCACTGGAGTCGTTGAATGGGTCCATGTCAGGGTTCGCGTCCCAGTGGTACCTGTTCATTTATCACTTATATAAATTCCCCTTCGGTGATAATTCTCCATCGGAGATACTCTCGAGTAGCGTGAATTTGATATTAAACGACATTTGTAGCTTCATGATTGTATATAAATCACGGTGTGATAAAAAATTTCATAATAAGAGCTGCGTGTTCCAAAGCGTACCAACGAACTATCATGGCGGAGGTGGGTCATTGCCGAGGCTAAGTACAATTTCCCGCTCACGACGGGAAAAAACAGTACAGCAGACTCGGTAATGATTTATACCTCTCTTGATGGGGCGGTGGTAATGCGTCCACTGGAGTCGTTGAATGGGTCCATGTCAAGGGTTCGCGTCCCAGTGGTACCTGTTCATTTATCACTTATATAAATTCCCCTTCGGTGATAATTCTCCATCGGAGATACTCTCGAGTAGCGTGAATTTGATATTAAACGACATTTGTAGCTTCATGATTGTATATAAATCACGGTGTGATAAAAATTTCATAATAAGAGCTGCGTGTTCCAAAGCGTACCAACGAACTATCATGGCGGAGGTGGGTCATTGCCGAGGCTAAGTACAATTTCCCGCTCACGACAGGAAAAAACAGTACAGCAGACTCGGTAATGATTTATACCTCTCTTGATGGGGCGGTGGTAACGTCCACTGGAGTCGTTGAATGGGTCCATGTCAGGGTTCGCGTCCCAGTGGTACCTGTTCATTTATCACTTATATAAATTCCCCTTCGGTGATAATTCTCCATCGGAGATACTCTCGAGTAGCGTGAATTTGATATTAAACGACATTTGTAGCTTCATGATTGTATATAAATCACGGTGTGATAAAAAATTTCATAATAAGAGCTGCGTGTTCCAAACGTACCAACGAACTATCATGGCGGAGGTGGGTCATTGCGAGGCTAAGTACAATTTCCCGCTCACGACGGGGAAAAAACAGTACAGCAGACTCGGTAATGATTTATACTCTCTTGATGGCGCGGTGTGTAACGTCCACTGGAGTTGTTGAATGGGTCCATGTCAGGGTTCGCGTCCCAGTGGTACCTGTTCATTTATTCACTTATATAAATTCCCCTTCGGTGATAATTCTCCATCGGAGATACTCTCGAGTAGCGTGAATTTGATATTAAACGACATTTGTAGCTTCATGATTGTATATAAATCACGGTGTGATAAAAAATTTCATAATAAAAGCTGCGTGTTCCAAGCGTACCAACGAACTATCATGGCGGAGATGGGTCATTGCCGAGGCTAAGTACAATTTCCCGCTCACGACGGAAAAAACAGTACAGCAGACTCGGTAATGATTTTACCTCTCTTGATGGGGCGGTGGTAACGTCCACTGGAGTCGTTGAATGGGTCCATGTCAGGGTTCGCGTCCCAGTGGTACCTGTTCATTTATCACTTATATAAATTCCCCTTCGGTGATAATTCTCCATCGGAGATACTCTCGAGTAGCGTGAATTTGATATTAAACGACATTTTAGCTTCATGATTGTATATAAATCACGGTGTGATAAAAAATTTCATAATAAGAGCTGCGTGTTCCAAACGTACCAACGAACTATCATGGCGGAGGTGAGTCATTGCCGAGGCTAAGTACAATTTCCCGCTCACGACGGGGAAAAAACAGTACAGCAGACTCGGTAATGATTTATATCTCTCTTGATGGGGCGGTGGTAACGTCCACTGGAGTCGTTGAATGGGTCCATGTCAAGGGTTCGCGTCCCAGTGGTACCTGTTCATTTATCACTTATATAAATTCCCCTTCGGTGATAATTCTCCATCGGAATACTCTCGAGTAGCGTGAATTTGATATTAAACGACATTTGTAGCTTCATGATTGTTGTATATAAATTTCATAATCACGGCGTGTTCCAAATGTACCAACGAACTATCATGGCGGAGGTGGGTCATTGCCGAGGCTAAGTACAATTTCCCGCTCACGACGGGAAAAAACAGTACAGCAGACTCGGTAATGATTTATACCTCTCTTGATGGGGCGGTGGTGCGTCCACTGAAGTCGTTGAATGGGTCCATGTCAGGGTTCGCGTCCCAGTGGTACCTGTTCATTTATCACTTACATAAATTCCCCTTTGGTGATAATTCTCCATCGGAGATACTCTCGAGTAGCGTGAATTTGATATTAAACGACATTTGTAGCTTCTCAAATGATTGTATATAAATCACGGTGTGATAAAAAATTTCATAATAAGAGCTGCGTGTTCCAAACGTACCAACGAACTATCATGGCGGAGGTGGGTCATTGCCGAGGCTAAGTACAATTTCCCGCTCACGACGGGAAAAAACAGTACAGCAGACTCGGTAATGATTTATACCTCTCTTGATGGGGCGGTGGTGCGTCCACTGGAGTCGTTGAATGGGTCCATGTCAGGGTTCGCGTCCCAGTGGTACCTGTTCATTTATCACTTATATAAATTCCCCTTCGGTGATAATTCTCCATCGGAGATACTCTCGAGGTAGCGTGAATTTGATATTAAACGACATTTGTAGCTTCATGATTGTATATAAATCACGGTGTGATAAAAAATTTCATAATAAGAGCTGCGTGTTCCAAACGTACCAACGAACTATCATGGCGGAGGTGGGTCATTGCCGAGGCTAAGTACAATTTCCCCGCTCACGACGGGAAAAAACAGTACAGCAGACTCGGTAATGATTTATACCTCTCTTGATGGGGCGGTGGTAACGTCCACTGGAGTCGTTGAATGGGTCCATGTCAGGGTTCGCGTCCCAGTGGTACCTGTTCATTTATCACTTATATAAATTCCCCTTCGGTGATAATTCTCCATCGGAGATACTCTCGAGTAGCGTGAATTTGATATTAAACGACATTTGTAGCTTCATGATTGTATATAAATCACGGTGTGATAAAAAATTTCATAATAAGAGCTGCGTGTTCCCAAGCGTACCAACGAACTATCATGGCGGAGGTGGGTCATTGCCGAGGCTAAGTACAATTTCCCCGCTCACGACGGGAAAAAACAGTACAGCAGACTCGGTAATGATTTATACCTCTCTTGATGGGGCGGTGGTGCGTCCACTGGAGTCGTTGAATGGGTCCATGTCAAGGTTCGCGTCCCAGTGGTACCTGTTCATTTATCACTTATATAAATTCCCCTTCGGTGATAATTCTCCATCGGAGATACTCTCGAGGTAGCGTGAATTTGATATTAAACGACATTTGTAGCTTCATGATTGTATATAAATCACGGTGTGATAAAAAATTTCATAATAAGAGCTGCGTGTTCCAAACGTACCAACGAACTATCATGGCGGAGGTGGGTCATTGCCGAGGCTAAGTACAATTTCCCGCTCACGACGGGAAAAAACAGTACAGCAGACTCGGTAATGATTTATACCTCTCTTGATGGGGCGGTGGTAACGTCCACTGGAGTCGTTGAATGGGTCCATGTCAGGGTTCGCGTCCCAGTGGTACCTGTTCATTTATCACTTATATAAATTCCCCTTCGGTGATAATTCTCCATCGGAGATACTCTCGAGTAGCGTGAATTTGATATTAAACGACATTTGTAGCTTCATGATTGTATATAAATCACGGTGTGATAAAAAATTTCATAATAAGAGCTGCGTGTTCCAAACGTACCAACGAACTATCATGGCGGAGGTGGGTCATTGCCGAGGCTAAGTACAATTTCCCCGCTCACGGCGGAAAAAACAGTACAGCAGACTCGGTAATGATTTATACCTCTCTTGATGGCGCGGTGGTAATGTCCACTGGAGTCGTTGAATGGGTCCATGTCAGGGTTCGCGTCCCAGTGGTACCTGTTCATTTATCACTTATATAAATTCCCCTTCGGTGATAATTCTCCATCGGAGATACTCTCGAGGTAGCGTGAATTTGATATTAAACGACATTTGTAGCTTCATGATTGTATATAAATCACGGTGTGATAAAAATTTCATAATAAGAGCTGCGTGTTCCAAACGTACCAACGAACTATCATGGCGGAGGTGGGTCATTGCCGAGGCTAAGTACAATTTCCCGCTCACGACGGGAAAAAACAGTACAGCAGACTCGGTAATGATTTATACCTCTCTTGATGGGGCGGTGGTAACGTCCACTGGAGTCGTTGAATGGGTCCATGTCAGGGTTCGCGTCCCAGTGGTACCTGTTCATTTATCACTTATATAAATTCCCCTTCGGTGATAATTCTCCATCGGAGATACTCTCGAGGTAGCGTGAATTTGATATTAAACGACATTTGTAGCTTCATGATTGTATATAAATCACGGTGTGATAAAAAATTTCATAATAAGAGCTGCGTGTTCCAAGCGTACCAACGAACTATCATGGCGGAGGTGGGTCATTGCCGAGGCTAAGTACAATTTCCCGCTCACGCGGGAAAAAACAGTACAGCAGACTCGGTAATGATTTATACCTCTCTTGATGGGGCGGTGGTAACGTCCACTGGAGTCGTTGAATGGGTCCATGTCAGGGTTCGCGTCCCAGTGGTACCTGTTCATTTATCACTTATATAAATTCCCCTTCGGTGATAATTCTCCATCGGAGATACTCTCGAGTAGCGTGAATTTGATATTAAACGACATTTGTAGCTTCATGATTGTATATAAATCACGGTGTGATAAAAATTTCATAATAAGAGCTGCGTGTTCCAAGCGTACCAACGAACTATCATGGCGGAGGTGGGTCATTGCCGAGGCTAAGTACAATTTCCCGCTCACGACGGGAAAAAACAGTACAGCAGACTCGGTAATGATTTATACCTCTCTTGATGGGGCGGTGGTAACGTCCACTGAGTCGTTGAATGGGTCCATGTCAAGGGTTCGCGTCCCAGTGGTACCTGTTCATTTATCACTTATATAAATTCCCCTTCGGTGATAATTCTCCATCGGAGATACTCTCGAGTAGCGTGAATTTGATATTAAACGACATTTGTAGCTTCATGATTGTATATAAATCACGGTGTGATAAAAAATTTCATAATAAGAGCTGCGTGTTCCAAACGTACCAACGAACTATCATGGCGGAGGTGGGTCATTGCCGAGGCTAAGTACAATTTCCCGCTCACGACGGAAAAAACAGTACAGCAGACTCGGTAATGATTTATACCTCTCTTGATGGGGCGGTGGTGCGTCCACTGGAGTCGTTGAATGGGTCCATGTCAGGGTTTCGCGTCCCAGTGGTACCTGTTCATTTATCACTTATATAAATTCCCCTTCGGTGATAATTCTCCATCGGAGATACTCTCGAGTAGCGTGAATTTGATATTAAACGACATTTGTAGCTTCATGATTGTATATAATTCACGGTGTGATAAAAAATTTCATAATAAGAGCTGCGTGTTCCAAACGTACCAACGAACTATCATGGCGGAGGTGGTCATTGCCGAGGCTAAGTACAATTTCCCGCTCACGACGGGAAAAAACAGTACAGCAGACTTCGGTAATGATTTATACCTCTCTTGATGGCGCGGTGGTAACGTCCACTGGAGTCGTTGAATGGGTCCATGTCAGGGTTCGCGTCCCAGTGGTACCTGTTCATTTATCACTTATATAAATTCCCCTTCGGTGATAATTCTCCATCGGAGATACTCTCGAGTAGCGTGAATTTGATATTAAACGACATTTGTAGCTTCATGATTGTATATAAATCACGGTGTGATAAAAAATTTCATAATAAGAGCTGCGTGTTCCAAACGTACCAACGAACTATCATGGCGGAGGTGGGTCATTGCCGAGGCTAAGTACAATTTCCCTGCTCACTGGAAAAAACAGTACAGCAGACTCGGTAATGATTTATACCTCTCTTGATGGCGCGGTGGTAACGTCCACTGGAGTCGTTGAATGGGTCCATGTCAGGGTTCGCGTCCCAGTGGTACCTGTTCTTTTATCACTTATATAAATTCCCCTTCGGTGATAATTCTCCATCGGAGATACTCTCGAGGTAGCGTGAATTTGATATTAAACGACATTTGTAGCTTCATGATTGTATATAAATCACGGTGTGATAAAAAATTTCATAATAAGAGCTGCGTGTTCCAAGCGTACCAACGAACTATCATGGCGGAGGTGGGTCATTGCCGAGGCTAAGTACAATTTCCCGCTCACGACGGGAAAAAACAGTACAGCAGACTCGGTAATGATTTATACCTCTCTTGATGGTGACGTGTGGTAACGTCCACTGAGTCGTTGAATGGGTCCATGTCAAGGGTTCGCGTCCCAGTGGTACCTGTTCATTTATCACTTATATAAATTCCTTCGGTGATAATTCTCCATCGGAGATACTCTCGAGGTAGCGTGAATTTGATATTAAACGACATTTGTAGCTTCATGATTGTATATAAATCACGGTGTGATAAAGAATTTCATAATAAGAGCTGCGTGTTCCAAACGTACCAACGAACTTTCATGGCGGAGGTGGGTCATTGCCGAGGCTAAGTACAATTTCCCGCTCACGACGGAAAAAACAGTACAGCAGACTCGGTAATGATTTATACCTCTCTTGATGGGGCGGTGGTAACGTCCACTTACAAGTCGTTGAATGGGTCCATGTCAGGGTTCGCGTCCCAGTGGTACCTGTTCATTTATCACTTATATAAATTCCCCTTCGGTGATAATTCTCCATCGGAGATACTCTCGAGGTAGCGTGAATTTGATATTAAACGACATTTGTAGCTTCATGATTGTATATAAATCACGGTGTGATAAAAAATTTCATAATAAAGCTGCGTGTTCCAAACGTACCAACGAACTATCATGGCGGAGGTGGGTCATTGCCGAGGCTAAGTACAATTTCCCGCTCACGACAGGAAAAAACAGTACAGCAGACTCGGTAATGATTTATACCTCTCTTGACCATCAGCGGTGGTAACGTCCACTGGAGTCGTTGAATGGGTCCATGTCAAGGGTTCGCGTCCCAGTGGTACCTGTTCATTTATCACTTATATAAATTCCCCCTTCGGTGATAATTCTCCATCGGAGATACTCTCGAGGTAGCGTGAATTTGATATTAAACGACATTTGTAGCTTCATGATTGTATATAAATCACGGTGTGATAAAAAATTTCATAATAAGAGCTGCGAGTTCCAAACGTACCAACGAACTATCATGGCGGAGGTGGGTCATTGCCGAGGCTAAGTACAATTTCCCCGCTCACGACGGGAAAAAACAGTACAGCAGACTCGGTAATGATTTATACCTCTCTTGATGGGTTCGGTGGTAACGTCCACTGGAGTCGTTGAATGGGTCCATGTCAAGGGTTCGCGTCCCAGTGGTACCTGTTCATTTATCACTTATATAAATTCCCTTCGGTGATAATTCTCCATCGGAGATACTCTCGAGTAGCGTGAATTTGATATTAAACGACATTTGTAGCTTCATGATTGTATATAAATCACGGTGTGATAAAAATTTCATAATAAGAGCTGCGTGTTCCAAACGTACCAACGAACTATCATGGCGGAGGTGGGTCATTGCCGAGGCTAAGTACAATTTCCCCGCTCACGACGGGAAAAAACTAAGTACAGCAGACTCGGTAATGATTTATACCTCTCTTGATGGGGCGGTGGTAACGTCCACTGGAGTCGTTGAATGGGTCCATGTCAAGGGTTCGCGTCCCAGTGGTACCTGTTCATTTATCACTTATATAAATTCCCCTTCGGTGATAATTCTCCATCGGAATACTCTCGGTAGCGTGAATTTGATATTAAACGACATTTGTAGCTTCATGATTGTATATAAATCACGGTGTGATAAAAAATTTCATAATAAGAGCTGCGTGTTCCAAACGTACCAACGAACTATCATGGCGGCGGAGGTGGGTCATTGCCGAGGCTAAGTACAATTTCCCGCTCACGACGGGAAAAAACAGTACAGCAGACTCGGTAATGATTTATACCTCTCTTGATGGCAGCGGTGGTAACGTCCACTGGAGTCGTTGAATGGGTCCAAGTCAAGGGTTCGCGTCCCAGTGGTACCTGTTCATTTATCACTTATATAAATTCCCCTTCGGTGATAATTCTCCATCGGAGATACTCTCGAGGTAGCGTGAATTTGATATTAAACGACATTTGTAGCTTCATGATTGTATATAAATCACAGTGTGATAAAAATTTCATAATAAGAGCTGCGTGTTCCAAACGTACCAACGAACTATCATGGCGGAGGTGGGTCATTGCCGAGGCTAAGTACAATTTCCCGCTCACGACGGGAAAAAACAGTACAACAGACTCGGTAATGATTTATACCTCTCTTGATGGCAGCGGTGGTAACGTCCACTGGAGTCGTTGAATGGGTCCATGTCAGGGTTCGCGTCCCAGTGGTACCTGTTCATTTATCACTTATATAAATTCCCCTTCGGTGATAATTCTCCATCGGAGATACTCTCGAGGTAGCGTGAATTTGATATTAAACGACATTTGTAGCTTCATGATTGTATATAAATCACGGTGTGATAAAAAATTTCATAATAAGAGCTGCGTGTTCCAAACGTACCAACGAACTATCATGGCGGAGGTGGGTCATTGCCGAGGCTAAGTACAATTTCCCGCTCACGACGGGAAAAAACAGTACAGCAGACTCGGTAATGATTTATACCTCTCTTGATGGCGCGGTGGTAGGCGTCCACTGGAGTCGTTGAATGGGTCCATCAAGGGTTCGCGTCCCAGTGGTACCTGTTCATTTATCACTTATATAAATTCCCCTTCGGTGATAATTCTCCATCGGAGATACTCTCGAGGTAGCGTGAATTTGATATTAAACGACATTTGTAGCTTCATGATTGTATATAAATCACGGTGTGATAAAAAATTTCATAATAAGAGCTGCGTGTTCCAAACGTACCAACGAACTATCATGGCGGAGGTGGGTCATTGCCGAGGCTAAGTACAATTTCCCCGCTCACGACGGGAAAAAACAGTACAGCAGACTCGGTAATGATTTATACCTCTCTTGATGGCGTGGTGGTAACGTCCACTGGAGTCGTTGAATGGGTCCATGTCAAGGGTTCGCGTCCCAGTGGTACCTGTTCATTTATCACTTATATAAATTCCCCTTCGGTGATAATTCTCCATCGGAGATACTCTCGAGGTAGCGTGAATTTGATATTAAACGACATTTGTAGCTTCATGATTGTATATAAATCACGGTGTGATAAAAAATTTCATAATAAGAGCTGCTGCGTGTTCCAAACGTACCAACGAACTATCATGGCGGAGGTGGGTCATTGCGAGGCTAAGTACAATTTCCTGCTCACGACGGGAAAAAACAGTACAGCAGACTCGGTAATGATTTATACCTCTCTTGATGGGGC
>NW_027100725.1:1630808-1633308 GCF_040412425.1 Macrobrachium rosenbergii
TATTTTTCGTAGTTTTACCCTCTTTTTGATGACTGATTTAATTTACCGTTTACGGATATATTCTTAGAACAAAGTTTTATGAAAAAAAAATCTCCGTTAAAAAACAATCAAGATAAAACTAACGGCTAAATGGTCATATACATTTTGTATATAAAAATACTGTTAAAAACATTCAAGATTTCAGTCAAAAAACAATTTAAAAACTCATTAAGAAAAGAAAAATAAATGAAATATGTAAAAAGTTTCAAAATTATTTCAATTTGAACACAAAATTTGTTGGGAGTTTTGCCCTCTTTTTGATGACTGATTTTAGTTTAACATTTACTGATATATTATTATAACGGAAATATATTTAAAAAATCCGTTAAAAAAACAATCAGTATTTAAGTAAAATATCAACTTTAAAACTCACCAAAAAAGAAAAAGGGATGTGACATAAAAAGTTTTAAAAAATATTTCAGTTTTGAATACATTTTTGGGAATTTTGCCCTCTTTATGATCAATGAATTTAGTTTAACTTTTTCAGATACATTCTTATAACCGAGTTTTATTAAAAAAACCTTAAAAAACAATCAATATTTAAATGAAAAATCAATTTCAAAAATCACCTAATAATAGGAAAATGAATATAACATATAAAAAGCTAAAAAAATTAATTTTGAGTACAATATTTTTTATGAATTTTGCCCTCTTTTTAATGACTGATTTTAGTTCAACGTTTTGATATATTGTTATAAGCTAATTTTTAAAAAATTAATTATTATTTACCATTGTTGTTTTACCTTTGTATTTGTAATTTTTATTTTTAATTCAAATGGCAAATACGATATAATTACAATGAAGAAAATTATGATAGAAGTAAATTTAAATAAACAACAACAATAATTAAACAGAAAAAAGAAATAAAATCAAACAAAACATATGAAATGAGATTTTAAAACAACCATAAAGCACAAAAATTTAAAAATAATACAAAAGATTAAATAAAGATATGCCATTAAAATATAGACAGGTAACATCATAAACTAGATAAAATAAATGCAAATAATTGTGAATAAATGTTAGAAAAACATAAGCAGAAAAACAAGCAGAAATGCAAAAATTTTGCTGAAACGAAAAGTATAAAAAATATAGAAAATAACAAATGAAGATAAACAAGTGAAGATAAAGAGCGAATATGATATAAATAAAATTTTAATAATTATTAAGAAAACAAAAAAGTGAGAAAATGTGAATAAAAATAAGTTAAAAAAGGTATAAGAAAAAGAAATAAAATTGATTAAGAAATGAGTAAGTAAAACAGAACATTCATAAACTTCATTTTTTACTTAAGTTTTCAAATGTTATTCGACTATCTTTAAATAAGTATGTTTATCGTAATAAATCATGCATATTTTTGGATTTAATTTACCAAATATCATCCATACAAAACATTATGAATACTAATTGAAATAAATGCAAATAAATGTGAATAAATGTTAGAAAAAAATCTTTATTTATTTTAACTTATTTTTATTTTTCCATTTTTTTATTTTAACTTTTATACCTTTATTAGTATATTTTTATTTATTTTTATATATTTAATTTATTTATCTTTATTTATTTTTTATTTTTATTTTTTAATTTTTATTTGTCTTATTTTTTAATTACTCTTTTATTTTTGTTTATTTTTATTTATTTATTTGTATTTATATTTATTTATTTTTTTATTAATTTATTTTTGTTTATATTTATTAATATAATTTATTTATTTTTTATTTATTTTTATTCATTTATTTTTGTTTTGTATTAGTTTATACATTGTTATTTTTATTTCATTATTATTTATTTTTATTTAGTTTTATTTATTTATTTTTGTTTATCTTTTTTTATTTTATTTATTCCATTTATATTTACTTATTTATGTATTTTTCTTTATTTATTTTTATATTTACCTTTTTATTTTTTGATTAATTATTATTGTTTATTATTATTTATTTATTTATATATTTTTATTTTATTTATTTTTGTTTTTTTAGTTTTATTAGTTTTATTTATTTGTTTATTTTAATTTAATTTATATTATTTTTATTTATTTATCTTTATTTTTATATTTTAATTTATTTTATTTTTCTCTATTTATGTATTTATTTTTATTTAAATTTATGTAAATAAAAATAAATAAATAGAGAAAAATTAAATAAATTAAAATATAAAAATAAAAATAAATAAATAAAAAGAATATAAATTAAATGAAAATAAATAAATAAAACTAATAAAACTAAAAAAACAAAAATAAATAAAATAACAAAAATAATATAAAAATAAATAAATAAATAAATAATAATCAAAAAAAAAAAAGGTAAATATAAAAATAAATAAATAAAAATACATAAATAAAGCATGAATGGAATAAATAAAAAAATAAACAAAAATAAATAAAACTAAATAAAAATAAATAATAATGAAATAAAAATAAAAATATATAAACTAATATAAAACAAAAAAAATAAATAAAAAT
>NW_027100725.1:1638308-1647081 GCF_040412425.1 Macrobrachium rosenbergii
TAAAATAAAAAATAAATAATAAGGATATAATATTGAATAAAATAAAAAAATAAATAAATAAAAATAAAAAAAAATTAATAAAAATATATAAATAAAAAATAATAAAAAACTATATCAATTAAATAAGTAAATAAATAAAATATATAAAAATAAATTTAAAAAATAAATAAAAAATTAAATAAATAAAAACATAAAAATTAAAATATATAAAAATATAAAATAAAAATAAATAAATAAAAATAAAAATACAAATACAAATAAAAGTAAAAATAAAAATAAATGATAAAAATAAATAAATAAAAATAATAAATAATTAAAATTAAAAAAAACTAAATGAAAAATAAATAAAGATGTCTAAAAAATAAACATTACAAATATATAATAAAAATAAATATTTAAAAAAAGACAAAATATATAAAAAAAAATACATAAACATATATGTAAATACAAATAAAAAATAAAAAAATAAATAAATATAGAATTTCAAATTAATAGATAAAAAACAAATAAAAATAAACACAAATAAAAAAGTAAAGATAAATGAAAATAAATAACTTGGAAAAAAAATAGATAAAAAAATAAATAAATAAATAAAATGAGATAAATATTATAAATAATAAATAGAGATAAATAAATAAAAATATAAAATAAAAAATATAAAAAAAAAAATAAGGTTTATATAAATAAATATAAAATAAATAAATAAATAAAAAAAAAAAGATAAATAAATCAAATCAAAATAAAATAAATAAAAAAAATAAATAAATAAATAAAAATATATAAATAAATAAATAAAATCCAAATAAATAAAATAAATATAACTAAATAAATAAATAACCAAATAACTAAATAAAAATAAATAAATAAAAAAAATTAAATAAAAAAAAAATAAATAAATTAATTAATAAATTATTAAAAAAAAAAACAATAAATAGATAAAAAATAAAATAAATAAATAAAATAAAAATAAATAAATAAAAATAAAAAATAAATCAAACAAATAAATAAACAAAAAAAAAAAATTAAAAAAAATAAAGAAAATAAAAAAAAATAAATAATAAATAAAAAATAAATAAAAAATAAAAATAAATAAAATAAAAATAAACAAAATAAATAAAAATAATAAATAAATAAATAAATAATAAATAAGAAACGAAATAAATAAAAATATTAAAATAAATCAATAAAAATTAAAAAACTAAACAAATAAATTAAAAATAAAATATAAAAAATTGATGAACAGTAAATAAATAAAAAATAAATTAAATAAATTAAAAATAAAATAAATGAAAAAATTAAAATAACAAAATAAATAAATAAAAATGAATAAAATAAATAAAACAAATAAAAATAAAAATAAATATATATAAATAAAATAAATAAATGAAAATAATTAAAAATAAGTGAAATAAAAAATAAAGATATTTAAAAAAACAAAATAAATAAATAAAAATGAATGTAAATACAAATAAAAAATAAAAATGAAGATATATAAATAAAAATAAATAAACAAAATAATAAAATTAAAAATAATAAATAAAACAATGAATAAAAAATAAATAAATATAAAAAAACTAAAAAATATAAATAAAAAATAAATAAACAAAAATAATTATTAAAAAAGTTGAATAAAATAAAAAAATAAATAAAATTTAAAATACTAAAATATACAAATAAAAAAATAAAACAAATAATTAAAGTTATAAAGTAAAAATTAATAGATAAAAATAAATAAAAATAAAACAAAAAATAAAACAAATAATTAAATATAAGTTCAAAACATAAAAATAAAAATAAATAAAAATATAAATAAATAAATATAAAATAAATAAATAAAAATAAATAAAATTAAATTGAAATAAATAAAAATAAATAGCATATAAAAATAAATAAATAAATAAATGAATATAAATAATAAATATAAATAAAAATAAATTAAATAAAAAATAATAAAATTAATATAAATAAATTATTAAATAAAATAGAATTAAATGAATTAATTAACAAATTATTAAATAAAATAACTGAAAATAAAAAAAAATAAAAAAATATAAATAGAAAAATAAAAAATAAAAAAAATAAATATTCAAGGAAAAGAAAATAAAATAATTGAATAAATAAAAACAAATAAAACAAATAAGAATAAATGGAAATAAAAAAAACAAAAATAAAAATAAATAAATAAAAATGAATAAAATAAATAAAGGTAAATAAAAATTAGATTAAAAACAAATTAATATAAATAAATAAATAAAAAATAAACGAAGAAATAATAAATAAAAACGAAATAAATAAAAATATAAATAAAAAATAAAAATAAGCATATATTAAAAACTGCACCAAGAAAATATTATAATAAAAAATTTATGGGTCTCCACCTGAAAAAAAAAATAAAATTAATAAAACATAAATAAAATTAAATAAACAAATAAAAAAAAATATAAACACATATGTAAATTAAAAAAATAAAAATGAGGAAAAACTAAATAAATAAAAATTAAATAAATAAAATAAAGAAATAAAAAATAAAAAATGAAACACTAATAAAGAGAAAAAATAATAAATTAATTAATAAAAATTATTTATTATTTAAGATGTATATTTAAGAGGATACAATTTTTAGAATGCAATAATAATAATAATAATAATAATAATAATAATAATAATAATAATAATAATAATTATAATAATAATAATAATAATAATAATAATAAACAATTTGAAAATCATTAAAAAGGAAAATAAATGAAATATGTAAAAGTAAAATCATTCAATTTCATTACGATATTTCACGGGGTTTTGCCAAGACCACCGAGAGACAAGGCCTGTTCGATGTATTGTGACGTAAGCAACGGCAGTCGAGTCGCTAGCACTGACTACGTTCCCAGACGAACGAAATGTAAACAAAACGTCACCAAAATAGACATTTTGTTGCTTGCCAGTTATGGTAATTAATTAATTTATTTATTTTTTCGTCTACACTAATTTGTGTACACCAAATAATATTAACTCGAAAACGCAGGTTAGAGATTAATATAAAATATTTAACTAAAAAAATTTATTTAGTTACAATATAGTATATACCAGAAGTACAAACATGTTTATCATTGTATTAAAAAATGTTTATACATAGTGTTAACGTCAAATTACAAGACGGCAGTGCATTGGTTTACTCTACTAGCCTATATGTGAATGAAATACCTTAATTATTGTCTTTTACATACAGCTATTATTTAGTAGTTGAAGTTTTAAACTTCTTTTTATTCAACTTTTGTTAGCTTCTAATATAGTTTTTCTTAGGAACAATAATTATTCAATAAAATGTTAGAAGCCAATACTATTAATTTTGCTATTTTTTTCTGTACAATGACCTTCATTACTTATTGGAGTAGCATATTTATTATTTAACCTTTGACCTTTATATAGGGGATTTTACGTTCATTATTGCCCATCAAATGTAATGTAAAAAAAAATTACATAAATCTGCAACTTCTGAATAAAAAGGAAAACAGTGATTTTTCCAAGAGTTAGTAAAGCTTGAATGAGATACTCATTGAATATTTGTAAAGCTAAATGAACACTTTGTTTCTCAAAGGTGGGTGAGGAGAATGCTTTTCATGGCAGTTTATAATAATGTTTCAAGAGTACACCATCTTCTATCTCATGAAGTTTTTTTAGAGCTGAATGGTGCATAATGAATTTCAAACACCATCTTCTATCTCATGAAGTTTTTTTAGAGCTGAATGGTGCATAATGAATTTCATTTTCTAAAATATGATTTCCATCAAAGGAGACCCGTGGGAACTTCATTGTTTTTTGTATCTTTCTAGCCAAGCCAATTATTCTGGTAGCCTACATCTCAACAAGTGTACAGAATCTCCACCTTTATATTAAAATATGGTTTCAGGTGAGTTTCATCCACCGTCAGTACCACTGTTTTGTTATTGGTTAGTAATGATTTACATTTATTCTTAATGTACATCAGAAAATGAGTCATTTTGTTCTGTACAGGAGTAAACTGTTTGGAGACACACTGCTGATGGTAAGAGTACTTCAGCAATATTAGGAATTTCTTATCTCTCAAAGAGTCTATAATTTTGAGGGAACAATTACAAAACAAAGAAGACAATATTACCAGCTCTGATGAATAATCAAATTTATTCAGTCATTTACTGTAGTTGTTCAAATATGAATTTCAGCACAAGCAAATGTTCGACTGATCATCTAAAATTATTGCCAAAAATGAAATCACTAATTTTATGGCAGCAATGCTACTGCAGGTTTAGAAATATACTCAGCAATGTCAGCTCTCTGCAAGTTATTCAATATCTACTCAATGATATTCGTATCATGAACCTCTGTAGGAATCTTTAAATCTCTAAGCGATGTACTTCAGAAACATGAACAAATGCATGTACTGTACAGTTAGCCTTCACTGTAGGTAGGTATTGTGTTGTACAGTATGCTATTTCATAAATCTGTACTCAACTGTTACCTGTGGAAGAGGAAAGATGGTCTTTTAATATTTGTACAAAATGTATATATGAGCATTAAAACACAGTAATGCCATGAGGTTGTTGTTATTGACATCCCTTCTGTTCTGTACCTGTAACCCTAGAATACTAAGCCAGTCTGATTTTATTCACTTAACCAAACTAGGTCCAATAAGGTTTTGTCTTGATTACCTTTGACTACTGGCGATGGTAACTTGCCTACTTCCTGATCACTATACTGTACATTTGTGATGGTTTAACTTCTATGTCCGTACCATTTCCAAAGCTCTTGTTAAGTCCTACATTTGGGAGTTGTCTGGACATAGAAGCTACTCTGGGAGTTGTCTGGACGGCAATAGGAAAACCCCAGTGGGAAAATTACCAGGCGGAAAAATTGCCATGCGGAAAATTGCCAGCAAGGAAAATTTCCATGCAGAATATTTCCAGGCGGAAGATTGCCATTGGCAAATTAAAGATTTCTTTTCATTTCTCCTTTCATAATTGTTCATTCTTACCTAAACTTCTTTCTCCTTTCAATTTTATAAATTGTTCATTCTTACCCAAACTATCATGTCTCCTTTCACAATTGTCCATTCTTGCAAACTACCATTTCTCCTTTTGTTTATATCATTTGGACCAAAAGAAGAAATTCGTTCTAACCTTTTTTTAAGAAAAGACATATACTATTTCAGTATTCTCTGAAGTCTGTACCCATAATGGCTGCTTTCATAACAAGTGAACGTGGAAAGGATATTCTCATTGATGAACTACAATTTATGTATCATCTCAACGGAAAGAAACAAGGAAGGAACAAAAATCTATTGGGAATGTGCCTTAAGAAAACAGAAATCATGTCCAGCTAGACTACATTCAAAATCATAGAACCATGATTACGAAATTTTGAAACATGTTAATGAACACAATCACAGTGCCGCCAATAGCAAAGTAGAAGCCAAGGCAGTCATTCAAGAGCTGAAAAAAGAAGCAATGACTTCAGGTCGTCCTACTCGTTCTTTGGTTGCGGAGTGCTTATCATCTTAAGATGACTGTGCACGTGCTGAGCTCCAAAATTTGCAACAGGTAAGTAGGAATGTTAGGCATTGGAAACAGGAAACGTCTTGTAACCACCAATTCCTTCTGAAAGGACAAATTTGTAATTCCATCCGAATTTCAAAATCTTAATTCTGGTGAGAAATTCCTCCAGTATGATTCTGGAGTCGACGATGAAAATCGAATCTTATTATTTATCACGAATGATGGGATTGAGGATTTAAGAAAATATAAAAATTTATGGATGGAACGTTCAAAGTGTCACCTGATATATATTTCCAGCTTTTACAATTCATGTCAAGTTGAAAATTCTAGTTTTCCACGTGCTTTTGCATTTCTTCCCAACAAAGTGAACGTACATTGAAAATCTGTTTAATATACTTAGGAATTAGTACAACTAGAACCCCACACGGTTATGAGTGACTTTGAAAAAGCTTCGATAAATGGACTAAAGTGTTTTGTTGAAACAGACCACACTGGATGTTTTTCCACTTCTGCCAGGCAAACTATAGAAAGCTTGTGAACCTTGGTTACAAAAATCAGTATCACAATGAAAGCAGCTTCAGTTTAAAGTTACGATGTTTTTCTGCTTTGGATTTCCTCCGTGTCATGATGTTGTTTCAGGTTTTGAAGAGCTATCGGAAGATGAAGACATACCTGAAGAATTTCTATCTTATTTTGAATTGACGTACATTGGTGTTATGAGAGGAAGGGGTGTGGGAGGAGATCAACACCGTTATTCCCGTTATGTGGAATGTTCATTCAGAGTGAGCACTGCATGCCACGTACCAACAACAGCACTGAAGCGTTCAACAATGCCTTTTCCAAAATATTTCACAATGTCATCCTAATATCTGGAAATGCATTGAATTTTTTAAAGAAAGGGGAGAAATATTAGTGCATACAAAAATTCTACAATTTGAAAAAGGAGATGAGATTCATTATCAAAGAAAATATAAAGATGTCAATGATAAACTGAAGAGAACTGTTGGGCAGTATAGTGAAAGATCATAAAATCTCATTTCTTCGAGCTTTGCATATAACCTCCACTCATTTTAAAACATTTTTTCTATTTTTTATATTTCTTAATGTTTGATTTTGTTTAATTATATAATGTAATGTGTTATTTTCAATTTTACTGAATTTGATCAATTATATTATGATGTAATCATTTTATTTCAAAAACCTCTCATTCTTATTCATTCATCTATCAAAAGTACAGTACTATACTTTTGGTTAAAAAAAAATTTCTTCATTTAGGTTTGACTTTATATGATTAAATGGCAATGGCAAATCTTCCGCCTGGCAATATTCTGCAAAAATTTTCCTTGCTGGCAAGTGCATGGCAATTTCTGCCTGGCAATTTTCCCAAAATTTTCCGTATGGTCTGGACATAGGCTACACTGGGAGTTGTCTGGACAGAGCAACACTGGAGTTGTCTGGACATAGGCTACACTGGGAGTTGTCTGGACATTTACTGCTACTCTTAAGTTTTTCTGGACTTAGGCTACACTGGGAGTTGTCTGGACATATGCTACTCTGGGAGTTGTCTGGTTATAGGCTACACTGGGGTTGTTAGGACACAGGCTACTCTGGGAGTTGTCTGGACACAGGGTACACTGGGAGTTGTCTGGACGTATCTCTGGGAGTTGTCAGGACATAGGTTACACTGGGAGTTGTCTGGACATAGGCTACACTAGGAGTTGTCTGTGTTAAGTCTAGTTTATATGAATTCCTACTAAAATTCAATCTAAGCTAAACCAGTCTTTCTTTATATTGCGCTTTACCTTGCTGCTCACAACACCTACCTAAATCCCTTTTTCTGGCTACAGAATTCTAAGGCCAAACTAGGTGCAGGCTATACTTGCACAGGCATAACTCATGTTACCTTACCAGACAAACCTAACTGTACGTTTGATTGTGCTCCCAACGTGTAGCACTGGTTTCAGTGTGATGACTACATCCTTTATATTGCAGTCAAAAGTTATCCTAATGTGGAATGGAATGGAATATGAAATTTAGGCTTGAAGCCAAGCACTGGAATCTGAGGGATTATTCAGCGCTAGTTATCGTCATGTTATCCAGAAGCAAAAGTCAAACACTTGTTACAGTGAACTTAGTGTTGAGTTTACCTACTTACCATGGTAAGTTCGTACAATAAAACACAGAAGATATATTCGTGGCACGCTACTTCATTATGCCATGCAAGTTTTACGGTTCAATTAACAAATAAAACAACGGAACCACGAGAAAAACTCGTACTCAAATGATGTACGGGAAGGAAGCTCGAGAGAGAAAGACTCGCTAATGTCGGACTACCAGGGTCGACGCCATCACGTCATGACGTCATATCAAACAGGCCTTGTCTCGGTGGTCTCGGTTTTGCCCTCTTTTTGATGACTGATTTTAGTTTACTGTTTACGATTAAAAACCAATAAAGATAAAATTAATGGCTAAATGGTCATAAACTTTTTGTATACAAAAATACTGTTAATTTCGGTCAAAAATCAGTTTAAAAATCATTACAAAAAGGAAAATAAATAAACATGTAAAAGTTTCAAAAATATTTCAATTTGAGTAAAAATTTGTTGGGAGTTTTGCCTCTTTTTGATTGATTTAGTTTAACGTTTACTGATATATATTATAACGGAATTATATATAAAAAATTCAGTTAAAACAATCAATATTGGTAAAAAATCAAAAATCACCTAAAAAACATTCAAGATTTAAGACAAAAATCAATTTAAAAATCGTAAAAAAAGGAAAATAAATGAAATATGTAAAAGAGTGAAAAAAAAAAAAATCAATATGATTGATATTTTTCGTAGTTTTGCTCTCTTTTTGATGACTGATTGTAGTTTACCTTTTACGGATATATAATTATAAGAAAGTCATATGAAAAAATCTCCCTTAAAAGCAATCATGATAAAATTAAAGGCTAAATAACCATATACGTTTTGTATATAAAAATACTGTTAAAGCATTCGAGATTCCACTCAGAAATCAATTTAAAAAATCATCAAGAAAAGGAAAATAAATGAAATATGTACAAAATTTCCAAAATATTTCAATTCGAATACAATATTTTTTGGGAGTTTTGCCTATTTTTGATAACTGATTTTAGTTTAAAAAGTTTACTGATATACAAAACGTAGATGACCATTTTGCCTTTAATTTTTATATTAATTGTTTTTAACGGAGTTATTTTCATAAAACTTGTTATAAGGTAC
>NW_027100725.1:1652581-1702540 GCF_040412425.1 Macrobrachium rosenbergii
TTGGAAATCGCTAGGACAAGTGGTTCCCCTAATCACTTTAGTACTCCCATTGGGCCCCTCAGGATAAATTTAACATAGGGGCAGCATTGAAACTGGTCCCAGTATTTGATGAGAGAAATAAATAAGAATTTTTTAAGGCGTTTGAGCGAGTGGCTACCCGGTTGTCTTGGCACCCAGAGATGTGGACAGTCTTGATTCAGTGTAGGCTGGTGGGCAAGGCAATCCGGGTATACAACGCTTTGGAAGAAGGTGTAGCTAGGGACTATAATAAGGTTAAGGCAATAGTTCTCAAGGCTTACGACTTGGTCCCTGAGGCCTATCGCCTTAAGTTTCGTAATTTTACTAAACCTGTCTCTCTCATTTGTAGAATTTGCTCGTCTCAAGGAGGAGCAGTTTGATGATTGGCTTAAGAGTCGCCAAGTAGTCTCCTTCTCCTCCTTGCGAGAGCTTATGTTGCTGGAAGAATTTAAAAAGGCTTGCAGCAAGGAATTAAAAATTTATTTAGAAGAGGTTAAAGCAGTTAGTTTGGGTAAGGCTGCTCAAATTGCAGATGAATTTGTATTGACTCATCGGGCTGGATCAGGTAGTTTTGGATCTGTGGTTAATTTTCAGTCTGTTAAGTCAAATAATTATCATAAAAAACAGGTGGTACTGGAGATAATCATGTGCAGTGGAATGTGCCCAACAATAGGACTGGAGATGGTCAGGAAGAGAGCTCAAGTGGATCTTACACTCGGGTCTTCTCCAAAAGTAACAAATTTACTAAAGGTAATGGTAATAGGGTAAAGAGGACCTGCTTCTGGTGTAATGAACCTGGACATTTTCAGGCACAGTGCAACGCCAGAAGGAGGTACCTGCAAAGAAACAATAATCCAGTCTCTCTAATATCTAATAATCCTGTGTGTAATAGATCTAAGGTTGAGAATATGCCTGTAGTAGTGACTAGAGATAGTTGTAGCAAGGGAGAGAATGTTGGTTCTTCATCCTCTGTAAAGGACTTATGACTTTATGATAAATATATGTGGCTTGGCAAATTGATTACAGACTCAAAAATTCTGAAGGTGAAGTTTTTAAATACTGGAGCCGCTCGGTCTCTGGTATTAAAAGAATCTTTGAAGGGCCTAGTTAATAACTCTGGTGATTTTGTGGTTCTGGGAGGTTTCCCAAATACAATGGTATCTGCGCCTTTAGTTGAGGTGGAATTATCCTTTCCTGGTTATAATAGGAAGACAGAGTTAGCGGTTGTAGATAGCCTCCCAATCCCAGGCATCGATGGTATACTGGGTAATGACATGTTGGATGATAAGGGTCGTGAATTGTTTCCAATATTGTCTTTGAATACTTGTCCAGTGGCTGTAACGACCTGAGATGCTGCAAAGGCAGCAGATTTATTGCATGATGATGATTATGATGATTTACACTTAAGTAGTTTAGCTGTAGAAGTAGAAAGACCCGGGTCTGTAGTTGGTAGTAGTGATAAGATTTTTGGTAAGGTATTAAAACCCGATTGGGATCGTCCAAGGTTTATTGAGGCCCAGAAGGAAGAGTTCAATTTTGAACTGGGTGACACGAGTGATTTGACTAAACCACGATTTTGTGTTGTCAAGAATGTGTTGTACAGGGTTAGTCGCCCTTCCTCTCATGACCTTAGTGTAACATCTCGAAATGAGCAAATAGTGGTCCCTACTCAGTTTCGAGATTCAGTTTTGAAATTGGCACATGAAGACTCTTTTTCTGGCCACTTTGGTGTATGGAAAACTTTTAGTAGATTAGCTAAATATTTTTGGTGGCCAGGCTTAAAGTCTTCAGTCAAACATTTTGTAACTAGTTGTGAAGTATGTCAGGTGATGGGGAAACCCAATCAAACAATTCCAAAAGCCCCTTTAAATCCGATCCCAGCAATTGGAGAACCTTTTGTGGAGTTGGTGATTGATGTGGTTGGGCCTTTACCCAGAACTAAGTCCGGGTTTACCCATCTCCTGACAGTCATGGACAGGGCTTCTAGATACCCTGATGCATTTCCTATGAAAAGGATTACTTCTCGTGCAGTGTTTGAGAAGCTCATAGAGTTTTTCTCTCGATATTGTTTGCCTCGTACTATTCAGTCTGATTGTGGAACTAATTTCACAAGTAGGGTATTTCGGGGTAAGTGTGCTGAACTGGCCATTCAACACATTACCAGCGTACCCTATCATCCAGAGAGTCAGGGTGTAGTGGAAAGATTTCACTAGACCCTTAAATCCATATTAAAGAAATATTGTTACGAGCAAGGAGAGGACTGGGATAAAGGGCTTCCCTTTGCTCTCTTTGCCATACGGAATCACCCTAACTCGTCCACAGGTGTTGCTCCCTTTGAGTTGGTATTTGGACACAAGGTACGTGGTCCTCTAGAGATAGTCCATGAGATGATAGAGTCCGGTCAAAGAGGAGAAATTAATGTGGGTGAGTTTGTGGAAACTTTAAAAACTAAGTTGTCGACAGCTTGGAAGTTTGCTAGAGAGAATTTAGCTTCCTCCCAGGTTGTCATGAAACTGAATTATGACAAGAAAACTAAGGTACATTCGTTTGAGCCTGGGGAGTTGGTTTTGGTATTGAGCACGGACTCTGACAACTTTCTCGAACCAAGGTATAGGGGACCATGGAAGGTTTTGAGAAAGCTGTCAGAGATAAACTATGAGATTGAAGCCCCCGGGACCAAACAAAAGTGTCGGGTCTTCCACATAAATAGATTGAAATCTTATACTAGTAGTGGTAAGGACCCTTTGGCCATTGTTTATGAACCAGTATCTGAAGTAGTAGTAGAGCCTCCTTTGGATGATTTTGTAAATTTGGTTGGTCAGGTGTCTTCTGATGCTTTGTTTGACAATGTTCAGAACTTAGAAATTTTAAAAAAATAAAATGGTTTAGGGCATCTGGAGACTTACCAGAGAAATGACATTTTGGAATTAATCTTTGCCTTTCCAGAGTTATTTCAGAATGCGCCAGGACGAACGAGCTTGCTCCAGCATGATGTGGATGTGGGCAGTGCTTCCCGGTAAAGCAGAGTCCTTATCGACTAAATCCAATAAAGAGGGACATAGTCGAGAAGGAAATAAAGTACATGCTGGAGCATGATCTCATTCAACCTTCAGTTAGTCCCTGGAGTTCTCCGATAGTCCTCGTCAAGAAATCTGATGGAAAGTTCCGTATGTGCATGGACTATCGTAAGGTAAATACTAGCACTAAAAATGATTCTTTCCCGTTACCACGGATAGATGATTGCCTAGATCAGATAGGGTCCTCAAAGTTCATCACAAAGTTGGATTTGTTGAAAGGGTATTGGCAGGTTCCCTTGTATACTCGAGCCCGTGAAATTTCTGCCTTTGTAACTCCCTTTGGGCTTTACAAATGTAAACTGATGCCCTTTGGGATGAAAAATGCTGCTTGCACCTTCCAGCGACTAATGAATAGGGTCATTTGTGGCTTGGAAGGGGTAGAAATATATATAGATGATTTGGTTGTTTACAGCAATGACTGGTGGACACACATGGTAAGGTTAAGGAAGGTATTTGAAGCCTTGAGAGCCGCCGGTCTTGTTGTGAACCTTGGTAAATGTGAGTTTGGCAAGGCCAGAGTATGCTATTTGGGTCACGAAGTGGGTTTAGGTTTGGTAGCCCCTAAACAAGCCAATATAGAGGCCATTGCGAATTTGAAGAGGCCGTGCAATGTCAGAGAGGTTCGGAGGGTTCTAGGTATGATGGGGTATTATCGTAGGTTTGTCCGGAACTTCTCAGACATTGCTCAGCCACTTACTAAATTATTGGAAAAGGGTAGGAAATTTGAGTGGTCTTCTCAGTGTGAGGAATCTTTCATAAAGCTTAGGTTAATGTTGGTGTCCAATCCAATTCTAATGTCTCCTAATTTTCAGAAACCATTCATTATTGCTGTGGACGCTAGCGACATTGGAATTGGAGGGGTCCTCTTTCAGAGAGATGAGGATGGAGAGGTTCATCCTGTATCCTATTTTAGTAAGAAACTTTTAGCGGCTGAGAGAAGGTACTCCACAATTGAAAAGGAGGCCTTGGCTCTTGTTCGTACGTTAATCCACTTTAAACCGTATGTAACAAATTTTTCTTATCCTATAGAGATTTGGACCGATCATAATCCCCTAGTCTTCATTGAACGGATGAAAGGTTCCAACCAGAGGATTTTGCGTTGGGCCCTGCAGTTGCAGGAGTTCACGCTGGTGATAAAACATATAAAAGGTTCTGATAATCGTATTCCTGATGCTCTCTCACGGATGTAGTCGTGAGCTTTTCCTCTGCTCCCCTCGCCCTTCTCGTTTCTTCCTCGGGTTGTATAAAAACTTATTTAGTATTAAGTATGTAGTATGAGAGGTGGTGTGTAATGAGTATTTAGCTTTAACTTAGTCTGTCATAGAACTCGACTTTATTAGATTTTGATAGGTTTAAGTATTTCTTAGCTTTTGTAGAAAAAATCCCTTTGGTTTAAAATATCAAATTGTGGTGAGTCTAATCTGAAATGTTCAGTTGTTTGTTTGGTAAATAAGTTTTCTTAAGACTATGATTCTATTTTGATTATTTTGTAAAAAAAAAAATATTTTGATGAGTACCTATTTCAGAGATTTGGAATAGTTACCTTGTCCTGATCTTTTACATGTGTATTGATATTTAACTGATTTTTGTAAATGTTTATTGATAATTTGTCTCAATTTTTATACAAAAAAATGTGTATTAATTTGCAAATATCCTTTAAGTTAATTCCTTTCCAGCATTGTTGCTTAGGTTAAAAAAAAAAATTATTCTATGTGAATAAATTTTTTTGTTTTGGGGGAGGAAGGTATTACATTAACGTAATTTGTCTTATTTTTTTATATATAGTTTAAATCAGCCTTGTTTCCATAAGTTTCTTTTGCTTAAGCAGCCATACGCTAGTTCATTAACGTAAGTATTTTAGTGTTGTTGAGCGCCTCCTCCTCCCTTGTTTATATCTGTGAACTATCGTTTTAACGATTGTGTTCTAATTTATTTTTGAGCCACGGTGGACGGTTCGTGGGTGTACTGGGAACGTTTATGGTCTACCCGTATAAGTTCGGGCTTTGGAACACTCCTTGTCAGACCATCCCTTTGAGCAGCTTTATTTTGGTTTACTGGAGGACGACCTTTTACAGTGTATTGTTTACGGTTTTGGATGCGCTTCTCGACAGTCTGCAGGTATCTTAGTCACCTGCGACTCTGGTACTGCGTTTGATCACGGCTCTTGTGTGCTGTACTGCCTTTTAAAATAAGTCTTACTGTCAGCGTATTCCCGTCGGAGGAACCTAGTATTAAAATAAATAATTGGTACCGTCGCTGGCCCGGTACCGATTTGGATTCACCTGCTACTTCTGCCTTCGTCCTGCTGCTGTCCCTCGGGATGTGTGTGAGCGCTGGCTGGCTCGTGAGGAGGAAAGTAGGGAGGCTATCGCCAGGTAAGACAGAACCGCTATTTTATTTGCTTGGAGGTGCTTCGTGCTCCTGTTGTCCTGGCGATCGTGTCCATCCCTTTGGTAGCAGTTTGGTGTTCGCTACGAACTCTTAGTTCGACCCGACTTCAGGCATTCATCCCAGACGTGAGGATTTGGAACTGTCAGTTTACGTGCAGTCTATATATATATATGTATATTATGTATGTGTATGTTGTCTTAATTTTCACTTGTGTGTACTTTTTTGAAGTTTATCTTATTATGGTATTTTGTAGTATCCATAAATATTTAGTTGTGTATGATTAGGCAGGTAAATTTAAGAATTTTCCTTGTTTTGAAGTCTTCTCGCTTCTTTCAACCTTTTGTTGTTTAGGTTAGTTTTGGCCGGCTTATTTTGGATCCACCCTGATTTATGAAGTTTTTCTTTCTATTAGGATTTAGTTTTTTAGCTTTAGGGTGCCTTGTAGTTCGTTGAGGACCAGATATTTTGTCCTCTTGCTTTTGTATGTTTGTATATTACTTAAACCTACAAGGCTGATTTAAGTTCTTTAATTTTTTTTGTAATAAATACTGTTAAGTTTTTCTGAGTGTTTTGTGCCTGTTTTCCTTGAACATAGTTACATTTACTGTCTACGATCTTGGTAAAAAGTACATAAGAACCTGTACCCGAACCCCAGAGGTTCGTAATATTCCTGTATCCCTAACGTACTGAGCTACCACTAAATACAATTAACAGGTATTATAATATCAAGCTTCTCAACTCACCGAGAAGTGTCTGCACAGAAAAAGCAAAGATGTCTTGACTCGACAATAGCTGAAGAAGTGGGAATTACTGACAGACAAATGAGCAGTACCTAACCAATCAACTGCTTGACATCAATTAACCAACTATATTCTTATAGAAACAAATACTTATTAAAACTGATGAGCTCTCTAACATTACTGCAGTGTTTATGAATGTGTCCCTCCATACCTCTAGAGACTAGGCAATCTTTCACCAGAATATATAACCACTTTCAATAACTACAGAGTAACAATTACCTCCTTCCCTAGAGTATGGGACCCTACCTTAGTCTCTGAGCAACAACTGTGCCTATGTGACCTTTGCAAACTAAATCACCCCTTACTTATAGACCTGCATCTGTTTAAACAGTAAATAGAATGGCTTACCAGTTCCTTACATTGGTCATCTCTCATTGCAAACACAGCTCCTACATTGCTTCTCCGTATGAGCCCCTCCGTCCAGGCCCTTCAACATTAGCCATGGGGTGTCCAAAATGTGCCTATTGTCCATTATAGGCCTGAAAAAACCTATAATTCATTAACCTATTAAGTTCATCGACTGTTTCCAAGAACTATCCCGTTTTCAAAGATAAAAGTTAAAAAATAAGAATAAATAAAAAATAAAACAAATCAAATACAAATAAATGAAAGAATAATTATAGATATAAAAAATAAAGAAACATAAAGAAATAAAATAAAAAAAATATATAAAAATCAAAGATAAAACCAAGTAAAATTTTCAAAAAATTTAAAATAAAAAAAATTGATAAAAATAAGAATAAAAAGTAAATAAAAAAGAATATAAAATAAACAAAAATAAAAATAAATAATTACTAAAATAAAAATAAATAGAAATAAATCACTGTACAAATGATATAAATTAAAATAATAAACGATAATAAATAAAAGAAAATAAAAATGAAAATAAATAAAATAAAGATATTAAAACAAATAAAAATGCATAGGGATAAAATAAATAAAATTAAATAGGTTTAAATAAAGTAAAAATAAATAAAAAATTTTAAGAATAAATAGAAAATTAAAACAAAAATAACTAAAGATAAATAATAGTGTGAAAAAACTAAAAACATCTACAAATAAACAAAAATATAAAAATCGATAATAATCAAAGTAAAAAAAGAATAAAAAGAAATATAAAAATAGAAATAATAAATGTCAATGAAAATAAAAAAGAAATACAAAATAAAAAGTGAAGAAAAATAAATAGTAAAAACTTTAAAAAATAACAAGAAAATAATTATATATAAATAAATACTAATAAACAAAATAAAGAAAAATGAATCATGATAATCATTAAAATTAGATAATGTACACAAAACTAAATAATAATAGAAACATTCAATTACAAATAAATAGAAATTAATAGTCATAAATTTAAATTTAAAAAATGATATAAATGAATATAAGTAAAAAACAAAAAATAAATAAAAAACAAATATAAGATATAATAAAAACAAGTAAAAATTCAAAAAATAAAATGAAAAAAAAAATAAATAAAATAAAAATAAATATAAAAAAAAAATAAATAAAAAACAAATAAAAACAAGTAAAAATTCATGAAAAATAAGCAAAAATAAAAAAATAAGATAACAAAAAGAATTAAGATTAGATGAAAACGAAAATAAAATATATAAAAACAAAAAAGATAAATAGAAATATATGTAAAATGAAAATTAAAAAAATTGTAAAAACATGTCAAATAATGATAAATATGAATGAATAAAATTAATAAAAAAATAAGTAAAAGGAAAATGCATACAAATAAATCAATAAAAAACAAATACAGATAAAATATGTGAAATAAATAAAAAAGGAAATGAAAAAGTTAAAAATACAAATAATAAAAACGAGCAAGAATGAAAAGGAATAGAAATATATTAAAATAAATAGAAATAAACAAAAATGAAAATAAGGAATAAATAAAGGTAAAATAAATAGAATTTTCAGATGATAGAAATTAATAAAGATGAATTGGATAAATGGACATAAATACAATTAAATAAAAGTGAAAATATACTAAAGTAATTAAAAATGAATAACAGAAAATAAATGAAAATGGAAAAAGGTAACTTAATAAAAAATTAATGAAACTAAATAAAAATAAATGAAAATAAATAAAAGTAAAATAAATTACAGATAAATGATTACCTAACAACCGAAATTAAATAGAATACCATGTACAATAAAAATAAATAAAATAAAATTAATAAAACAATAAAAAAGGAAAAACTAAAAATAAATACAAATAAATGATAATAGAATAAAAAATGTAAAAAGTAAAATGAGTAAAAAAGTAAAAATAAATGAAAATTTATCAAAATAAAAATAAAAAATTAAACAAAAACTAAATAAAAAGATCAATAAATAAAATTAAATAAAAATAAAGATAGAAATTCATAAATAAAAATAAAGAAAAAATAAAAATGTGGAAAATTATGTAAAAAAAAATGATAAATAAATATTAATAAATAATTAGATAAAAAAATAAATTAACAACAATAAAAATAAAAACGAAAATGGGAAGCATATAAACATACAAAAGTAATAGAATATATAGAAATAAATAAAAAAATAAATAAACATAAATCAAAACAAATAAGAATAGAAATAAAAAACTAATTAAGAGAAAAAATTGTAAGTGTAATACATAAAACTAAAAAAATACAAAAGCGAAAAATAGATAAAAAATAAAATTGAAATATACTCAATAAAAATAATGAAATGAATAAAAGTAAGAAGCAAATAAAATTGAAAACAAGCAATAAATAAAAATTATTCAAAAGAAATATAAATATAATTAGAGATAAAAATAAACATAAATAAAAAAAGATGAAAATAGTTAAAAATAAGAATAATAAAAATAATTTAAAATAAGTAAAAATGTATAAAGTTAAGTAAAGTACTCAAAATGTTAAATAATATACGTGTAAATATAAATAAATAGAAATAGATAAAAAAGCAATAAAGATAAATATTAGCAAACTTAATATTATAATGAAAACTAAAATATAAGTAAAACTATATAAAAACAAATAAAAATTAACAAACAACTTAAAATTTAAGAAAAAAATAAGTAAAATTAAAGGGAAATAAATTAAAAACAAAAGGTAAATAAAAATAAAATCACATAGATATAAATAGAGATATATAAAAATGAAGAAATCTAAGTACAAGATGATATATAATAAATAAAATGGTAGATAAAAATAAATAAATAGAAAAAAATAAAAATAAATAAATATAATAAAAAATAAGAATACATAAGAATAAATAGATATTAGTAAAAAAAAAAAAAAATAAATAAAAAGAAAATACATAAAACTTAATGATAATGAAAATAAGTTTAAATATTAAAAAAATAAAAAATGAATAAAAATATAAATAAAGATGAATAAGAATAAATAGAAAAAAAATGAAAATAAATAAGAGTAAACAAAAATGAAAATAAAGATAAACGAAAATAAAAATAAAATAAAATTTGAAGAAACAAGAAATAATAAAAACTGAAAAAATAAATCAAATTAGATACGAATAAACAAAAATGAAAATATATTAAAATGATTAAAAATAAAAAAAACACAAAAGATGAATAAAAACTATAAAATAAAAAGGAATAAAAAAAATTAAATGAACTCAAATAAAAATAAATGAAAATGAAAATAACCATAGATAAACAATTTACTAAATTATCGAAATTAAATATATAAAAATAAAATCAATTTGAAATCAAAGCAAATACAAATATAAAATAAAATTAATACCAAAGAAGAAAAGTAAAATAAATAACAAAAATATATTAAAGGAAAAAATAAATAAAATAAAAATAAAAGCAAAAATTTAGAAAAATAAAAAAAAATAAAAATAAACAAAAACAAATTAAATTAACACTAAATAAAATTAAAAACAAATAATAATAAATAAAAATAATACAAAAAATGGAAAGTAATAATGAAAAATAAATATCAATAGAAAAAAATAAATGTAAATAAAAATACTTAAAAATAAGTAAAAAAGAATAAAAAATAAATAAGATGATCTATAAAATTAATAAAAATAAATAAAAATGAATTAAAATCAAAATATAAAAATCTGATAAATAAAACACACACAACACACACACACACACACACACACACACACATATATATATATATATATATATATATATATATATATATATATATATATATATATATATATATATATATATATATATATATATATATATATATATATATATATATATATATATATATATATATATATATATATATATATATATATACATATATATATATATATATATATATATATATATATATATATATATATATATATATATATATATATAAATTATATATATATTTAGAATGAGTTCCAAGAAGTGGACTACTAGTGTTATCTGGGGCTATGAATGCCCATGCAGGTGAGAGGAGAGTTCTGATGGCTTTGAGGGAATAGATGTAGGAAGAGGTTTGGGAAGAAGAAACCAGGAAGGTGATAGATTGTTGGAATTAGCAGAAGCTATGAATCTGGTAGTCTTGAATACACAGTTTGAGAAAAGGAGAAGTCATCTGGTAACATACAAAAGTGGACAAAATGAGACACAAATTGGTTACGTTTTGATTGGGTAGGAAGACAAGAAAATCATTATGGATTGTAAGGCTATTCCAAATGAATCTGCTCTATCTCAACATAAACTGGGAGTGGGAGATTTTAGGTAGAAAGCAATGAGGAAAAGAAAAGTCCCAGCCAAGAGGATCAAAACTGGGAAGCTGAAGGGGGAGAAGGCAAGAGAATTCAGGAGCAAAGTGGAAAGAGCCAGAGAAGAGAGATATGTAAATGGAATGTCAGAATCGACTGAGGAGATATGGGGTGATATGAAATGGATTGTGGTTCCAGCAGCAGCAGAGGTGGTGGGAGGACAAGTGGTAAGCAGCAACAGGAAAGAGAAACATGGTGGTGGAATCAAGAGGTTCAAATAGCTGTGAAGGAAAAGAGTATAGGCAGAAGAGGGTGGGAAGAAGATAACAACTTCCAGACAAGAGAGGATTATAGACTGATAAAGAGGGAAACAAAGAGAGTGGTAGCGATTGCAAAGGGAGAAGCCAGGAGAGAATGGTATGAGAAGATGGGAACACTGGAGGGAGAAAAGATAATCTACAGAACTGTAGAAGTGAGAAGAAAAGACAGGCAGGATGTAGGAGAGGTAGGAATTATTAAAGATGAAAATGGAAATAACTTAACTGAGGAAGAGGAAGTCAAAAGAAGATGGAAAGACTATTTTTCACAACTATTACAAACTGAGAGTGAGTGTGAAGAACTGGAAAATGTTCCTCCAGTAGAAGGACCAATAGCAAACATCAGAGAGAGTGAAGTCGAGAATGCTATAAAGAAAGGAAAGGTAAATAAAGCTGCATGAAAGTCAGAGGTAACAATAGAAGTGATCAAAGCATTGGGAAATCTAGGCAAAGAGTGGGTGCACACACTATTGGAAAAGATCTGGGATATAGAGGAAATGCCAAGGGACTGGAACGATATTTGGATGTTTAAAATGTGTAAACAAAAAGGAGACGTGTTAAACTGTGGGAACTACAGAGAAACAAAGCTTTTGGAGCATGTATTCAAGATACTAGAAATAATAGTAGAAGGAAGGTCGAGAGAGCTGGTAGATATACATGAGCATCAGTTTGGGTTTATGAAAGGAAAGAGCACAGTGGATGCTATTTGCATACTAAGGCAAGTCCAAGAGAAGTATCTAGAGGGAAACAGGAAAATTTACTTGTGTTTTGTGGATCCTGAAAAGGAGTATGACAGGGTACCAAGAAGAGTAGTCTATTGGTGTTTGAGAAAGAGATGAGTACCAGAGAAGTCGGTAAGATTAGTGAAGATGATGCATGAGTGGGCAAGAACCACTGTACAAACAAAATATGGGGAGAATGAGACATTCCATATGGAGGCTGGCCTCCATCAGGGATCAGCTCTGAGCCCATTCTTGTTCCTCGTCGTTATAGACAATTTTATATCAGAATTAAGGAACAACGATTAACTGTGGGAACTGATGTTTGCTGATGATTTAGTCATTATAGCAGACATGGAAGAGGAACTGCATGAAAGGTTTTTAGCATGGAGAGAAGCCCTAGAAAGGAAAGGATTTAAAGTGAATGTTGGAAAGACAGAGCTAATGATTAGTAGTAGAGAAGGACATGAAGAAGTAAACATTCAAGTGGAAGATGGTACAGTGCCAAAACAGAACAACGTGTTTAAGTACTTGGGATCAATAATAACAGAGGAGGGAGGTACTGAGAAAGCAGTGAGACAGTGAGTGAAAGAAGCATGGTGAAAATGGAGGGAAGTAACTGGAGTTATTTTAGACAATAAAATGCCTTTAAGGCTCAAATGAAGATTTATAAGACAATTGTCAGGCTTGTACTATTATATGGGGCAGAAAAATGGGGCACGTAAGAGGAAAGAGGAGGGACTGTTGGAAAGAACCGAGATGAGGAAGGTGAGATGGATTGCTGGAATATCACTACTGGGAAGGAGGGAGATTCAAGATATAAAAAGTATGTGTGGTATACGTAATGTAAAGGAGAAGGCTAGGGAAGCTCGTCTGAGATACTATGGCCAAGTAATAAGAAGAGAGGAGGTGGATCCAATCAAGAGAGCTAAGAACATGCCAGTGATGGGGCAGAGGAGTGCGGGGCGTCAGCGGATCAGATGGATGGATGTGGTGAGGAGAGATATGGGAGAGCTGGGACTTGGGGAGGAAGATGCAAGGAATAAAAATTAATGGAGAAAGTTGACGCAAGTTGCTGACCCTGTTATACAGTGGGACTAATAAGGTTGAAAGAAGAAAAAATAAATATATATATATATATATATATATATATATATATATATATATATATATATATATATATATATATATATATATATATATATATATATATATATATATATATATATATATATATATATATATATTTATATATATGACATTTATCACATCACCATGACTCATATACAATCAAAAGCTACAAACGTCCTTTAATACCCAATTTTCTACCTAAAATAATATATTTTCATATATATGTTACCGAAGGGGAATTTTTAGTTGATAATAAGTCCACCGTCCCAATCGAACCAGCGACGGAAATCCAGGGACGGAACGAGGAATCAGGAAAAAAAAATTCGGTACAGGGAAAAATACTAACGCAGTCGGCCACAAGAGAGGTATTATCAACTAAAAATATTCCCCTTCGGTATATATATATATAAAAAATATATTATTTCAGGTAGAGCATATATATATTATATAGGATAAATATAATATATATAAATATTATATATATATATATATATATATATATATATATATATATATATATATATATATATATATATATATATATATATATATATATATATATATATATATATATATATATATATATATATATATATATATATATATATATATATATATATATATATATATATATATATATATATATATATATATATATATATATATATATATATATATATATATATTTAGTTTGAAATATGCTCTGTGAGACAGGTAGCAACAATTTAAGGTAATTTAGCCTTGTGATTCTGACTTCGTGGGTACGGGAAAACGTAAAAAAGAGGAAAACAAAGGAGAATTTCATATGAGCATAGGGCTCTGGTTACTGAGGGAAATATTACGTAAAACACGTGGGCACATTTAAAGTAGTGTATTTACATAAATGACATTAGTACGGGAAAGAGGAACTCACTATCCTGTTCCTAGATTGAATGAAACTGGGGAATTCCAGCCACAGTCCGAGAAGCTTCCACGAAATAGGATCCTCTGAAATGAGAGATATGCACATTATACGCCAGTAATGAAAATAGACAAAAGAATAATGAATTCGAAGCTGCACTGAGGGTGCCAAAGGAGTAATAAAGAATTAATACTGCCGATGCAAGAGGCGCACGGACATTAGACAAGGGAGATTTCTGGCTTTCTCTTTAAGAAAATATTACGAGACAAAAGCGTGACTGAAATGGGGCTCTTCCAGGGCACTTTACCTTAGCAGATTTTCCGAGGGCGCGTAGAAGGCAGTCCGTGGATGACTTGCGATTTCCGAGGGCGAGTTTCTTCCACGTGGTGAGATGCAAGGGCTTCCGTAAAGGGGCAAGGCGATGGGGACTCCTCGAAACTCCAAGCAATGGCGTGTGGGCTCGAGGAATACGGTCGAAGGGCACGAGGAAAAGTATACTTTGGAAAGGGCCACGTGGTTAGGATGCAAGGGCATCGATGGGGCCAGGTGTTGAGGACGTCTTCATTCCATATCTTCCAGCCCGCGTGTGTGTCGACCTCGTGGGTTTCTGCTTTTATCCTCCTATGGGGCAGGGGGTGCGTCCAACACAGATGCTTTGACTCATTGCACCTGCTGCCCGCAGGGGAGGTTTTGGCCTGTAGGAGAAACACCCAAGCCAGATTACTTTTGCCTCGAAGGAAAGATCTTTATCAAAAATGGGAGCGCCTTTAATCTTTTAAACCCTTGTTTTTAAGTCGATAGACAGATGGTCTATCGATCGGCCGGCTGGCAGTAAATGAAACACAACAGAACAACCAACAACAACAAAGGAGGGGGAGGCAATTTGCTAGCGAATTCTTGCTAATCATAATACCTCCCCATACAAGATGATGTACATACCTCCTTCGGGTGTGTACATCGATATTCAAGAATGAGCGGCAAATGCTTTACGTTACTCTACATTCTGCCTTGCAATGAACTTTACTCCTAAGGGTTTTATGAAGCTGTGACATTACTTTTAATAACACATTGGGACAATTTTCGTTAACAGAACGCAAAGTGATTTAAACACTTGCAAAAGAATAATTACTTTAGATTTGGTTACCCACTGGTAACTTTATAATGTGACTCGAACAATTGTGAATTAATTAAGATTATAGGACCACGTATATGAGGCTATGGCCAACAAATGAAAAGAAAGGTTATTGTTCAAGAATTAAAATACACGGTTACTTAATTTTAGATAAAATGCATGCGGTTAGTACAATCTGCCTTGAAGAGGCTGTGTAAATGAAAAACAGCGTTTATTTTTGTAAATGACATCCCCTTTTACGCGATACTGTAATGACTATACATATTCGCATTGATAATTTATCTTCGTTTTAACGTGCTTTGCTCAGCTATCGTTCAACGCGAGCTGAGGGATGACCCACACACCGGGAATTTGACAGTCGTGTGCGGGCGAGAGTATTCGCGAGGTTTTAATTCGCTAACCTTAAACTACGCTAATTTTATGCGTCCACTGCCCACTCGAGTACTCCATGTTATGACGGGGCGAGCAGACAAAAGATGTGGGGTCTTAGGACAAACAGAGATCTTGGAAGGAATGGAAGGGGGAAAAGGGATAATAATAACAAAAGGAAAATTACCAAGACGTTACGAATGAAACTTGACCGCATATGAAAGGCGGGACACGTCCCTCAGAGCTTACGAAAGGGGCATTTAAATCACAAGGGCAAGAGTTTATGACTCGCGATTCATTAAAATAAAGATAACTAAATGACTAAAAGAAAGTAAATGATATTGGCAGAAGAGCTAAGGGAAAAAGAGTGAGGGTTTTATTGTGTTAGGCGGGAATTTATCGTCCTTTGCCTATAAATTACGGCCCGGACTATCACTTCAGTCCCAGGGCGAGAAAAGTGCACCCGAAGGGCGCGACTCCTTCAGGAGGGGCTGACACGCACGCCCGGTGCCAAGGTATGGGCGCAAGGGCGTGCCACTTCTCACTCTGTTATTCTTAATGATTTATACATTGTGTGGGGAATGGTATCCCGTATTTAATTGCCTCTTGTGGGGATAATTTAAGGGAAGATTAATAGAAGGTGATAAGAGATAGAAGTTCCTGAGGAACGGAAGAAGATAGAGGAGGGCCTGACATCCCCTTCTGGATTAGGGGTGCCAAGACCTTCGAAAAATGAAATGGTGGCACAGGTGCCATGGGAGCTCTAGAGCTCTTTGTAAATTACCTGGAATGTCCCACGCCCGTGGTAATTTCGCCTTGAGCCTTTCTTAATGGGACAGTCGTCCTCGGCCGGGAAGCGGAGGGCCCGCGACCGGAGGGCGGCACGGAGTACCACCTGGGCCTGCTGATGCGACAGCTGACGCAGGAGTGTTCCGTGCGGGTTCTACCATGATCCGTCGCGGCTCTTGTAGTTCATCGGCCAAGTGAGATATGGCAGAATCCTGACTTGCAATTGCGTCGGCGACGGGCTGAGGCAGAGAGGAGGCGGTCGGGGGTGGCGTGAGCGGCTCGCAGGTAACGATGACCAGCTCAGGCACGGGTTGCGAGGCCGCACCTGCAGGTGAGCTTCCGCGGTGGTCGGGAGGAACCGTCTCTCTGACCGACGCTGGTAGCGGTGCCAGGCCGGGGAAGAGAGGGGTCCTGAGTTGGATCCCGTGAATGGAGATCGGCGTAGCGCTCTGGCGCTGGCACTAGGGCAGAGTCAGGCGCTATCAGAGGTTTCTTGGGCTCGTCGGTCAGGACGGACGAAGCTTGGCCCTGCTCGGGGCATGCAAGTGGCACCGGCAGGAATTTGGCATCTCCTGAAGGGAGATCTGATTGGGGCCCTGGCACTGGCACTGAGGCAGGGCCGGGCACTGGAATTGGATCGGGAACCGATCGAGGGGGCCACTGTACATCGTACTCAGGTGGCACTGGTGGGGACTGCACGTCCTCCTGGTACCCAGGGGGCGCCAGTCTTGGCTGAGGGAGAAGCGGGGGAGGATTACTCGCGCCCGCGGAATGATTCGGGGAATGGGGACCCCTAGATTGTCGTGATTTCGGTGGGGACTGAAAGTCCTGTCCCAGGATGACGTCATAGCCTCCGGGGAGATGGCTTGCTACTGCAAGATTGCAAATTTTGGATTGGTGAGGTCTTGTGACTCTCAATTGGACCGTAGGGAGTATCATTTTAAATTGATTTATTCCCTCGATCGTGACGAGTTTTCGTCTATTGACGATAGCTCCGTAGGGAACTCTGTCCCTTCGGATGAGGGAGATTTGTGCGCCCGAGTCCTCGAAAGCAGTGACTCGGCGCGCGGCTCGCTACCTCGTGGAGGGGCCACGTATACAGGCCCTTCGGCGGGAGGGCCTAATGACTGGGGATCTGTGACGGCCAAGGCGACGGTGGGAGTATTTATTTATTATTGCGTGGGCATTTTGCCCATGCGGGAGAATGGCCATAAACCTTGCACGCCGTGCAAAAGGTCTGGCTAAAATCTTTCCGCTGCCCCTGTGGAGGGCGCAGGCGAGTTATTTGTCGGTTTTCCGGGAGAGAGAGGCCGGTTTCTTGTTCCGGCACTGTTCGGAGGAATGCCCCGTTTTCTTGCAATAATGGCAAGTTAGGGGCTTGCCCGAGTTCCCATTTTTGTGGGAATTTGAACCTCCGAGGAGGGACGGGGATTTATCTTCCGCCCCATGGATCCTTCTTGAGGGTGGTGAGTTTCCCACATATCTGCTATTCGGCAACACTCGGTGAGTGTTGCTGGGGCTTTTTCCACTATATGAGTGGCGAGGGCAGGAGGGGCGTAGCGCAGGAAATGCTCGAATTTAAACCGCTCGAGTACCTCGGCGGTGTTAGTGGCTCCTTCGAATCGAGCCATTTTGTCAACGCCCGCTCCGAATGGTACGCCCAATCGGACCAAGTCTGGCCTGCTTCTCTGGGCTGCTCTCTCAACGTCTCCTCCACCGCTCGGGGTAATCTCGTACGCCTTCGAACTGCTTGGCGTACGGCTTCCCAGTTTCCCCGATCGTCTGCGGGAAGGGCGTGGTAGGCAACGAGGGCCTTTCCGCCCAGGAATTTAGTGAGAACAAGGGAGAGTTCCGCGGGGGAGAGATCGCAGCACTCCAGGACTCGTTCGGCCCTTTCAAGCCATACTTCGGGTTCGGACTCGGTCCATTTTGGCATGAACGAGTGAGCTTGGCTGAGGGCACTCATCCCCGCGGCAGGGGGCGGGGGGGTGGCGGGCTGTCGTTCTAGCACCTGGAGCTCATGGGGCGCGCTGTCGCTCTCGATCTTCCCATTCTCGTTCCTCTCTCTTCTCAATTTCTCTTGGGCTCTTCTGTTCTCCTCTTGTTCTTGGGCAATTCTCCTCTCTCTCTCTGCACGTTCTTTTTCCTCCTCCTTGTTCTTGGGCAATTCGTTCCCTCTCTCTCTCTCTGCACGTTCTTTTTCCTTCTCCTGCTCTTGGGCAATTCTTGCCCTCTCTCTCTCCTCACGTTCTCTCTCTCTCTCTTCACGTTCTCTTGCTCTCTCAGCCTTGGCATCGTCCACTCGCTCTTGAACCCATGCTCTCAGATCTTGCCCCGATAGTCCCATGTCCTTCCCAGCGGACATGTAGAATTTGAAATCCTCGTTTTGTTGGGCTCTGGTATTAGCCATCTTGAAATAATGGGTATATGATATGTCTGAGAAGACTCAGGTTGTCTGAAAAGACTCAATTGCAGGAATCTGAAACACTCAATTGTTCAGACTGCAGGAGAATGGATCTGTCTGAATAAGACAGTTGATTAGTAAGTCTGAGGAGACTTTTTGTTAAAATTGGATGTGTCTTGGAAAGACGTGGTTGTTCTTGGCGAACGAATTTTAATATGCGTCTCGGAAGACGTAGTTGGATTTTGTCACGCTCGGACTTGGCCGGCTGTAGCGTGAAGTTAAGGAGTTGTTCTAACGAACTAGAATGATCAGTCCCGTAAGGGCTTAGATGTGTGAACTACACTATATAATGTCTCAAAAGGACTTAATTTTGGGTTCCCGCAGGAATGAGAAATTCTCGCCACGTGACGTAGAATTTTTGTATGAGTCTCTGAGGACTGGGGTTTGGAGGAATTCTGTAGAATTTTAGAAGTCTCTGAGGACTGGAATTTGGAGAAATTCTCGCCACGTGAACGTAGAATTTTAGGAGTCTCTGAGGACTGGAATTTGGAGAAATTCTCGATCTGACTGAATTTTAGGAGTCTCTGAGGACTGGAATTTGGAGAAATTCTCGCCACGTGAGACGTAGAATTTTAGAAAGGACTGGAATTTGGAGAAATTCTCGCCACGTGTCTTTTTAGGAGTCTCTGAGGACTGGAATTTGGAGAAATTCTTGCGACGAGAATTTTAGGAGTCTCTGAGGACTGAATTTGTTCTCGCCACGTGACGACGTAGAATTTTAGGAGTCTCTGAGGACTGGAATTTGGAGAAATTCTCGCCACGTGCGACGTAGAATTTTAGGAGTCTCTGAGGACTGGAATTTGAGAAATTCTCGCCACGTGCGACGTAGAATTTTAGAGTCCCTGAGGACTCTCTGAGGACTGGAATTTGGAGAAATTCTCGCCACGTGCGACGTAGAATTTTAGGAGTCTCTGAGGACTGGAATTTGGAGAAATTCTCGCCACGTGCGACGTAGAATTTTAGGAGTCTCTGAGGACTGGAATTTGGAGAAATTCTCGCCACGTGCGACGAAATTTTAGGAGTCTCTGAGGACTGGAATTTGGAGAAATTCTCGCCACGTGCGACGTAAATTTTAGGAGTCTCTGAGGACTGGAATTTGGAGAAATTCTCGCCACGTGCGACGACGTAATTTTAGGAGTCTCTGAGGACTGGAATTTGGAGAAATTCTCGCCACGTGCGACGTAGAATTTTAGGAGTCTCTGAGGACTGGAATTTGGAGAAATTCTCGCCACGTGACGTTTTTAGAGTCTCTGAGGACTGGAATTTGAGAAATTCTCGCCACGTGCGACGTAGAATTTTAGGAGTCTCTGAGGACTTGGAATTTGGAGAAATTCTCTGGAGAGACGTGCGACGTAGAATTTTAGGAGTCGACTTTTAGGAGTCACTTAGAATTACGACTTGGAATCCCTTCGTCCCTTAGGACTTAGAAATTACTAACGGGAAACCCAAAGAAAAATGTATGCTGGGAAATGAATGGGGAAAAAAAAAAAAAATGCTACACACGCGGGCATGGGCGGGGGGTGGGGGTGCAGGTCGTTTGGCCAACACCGGAGGTATTTTTAGATTCTGGGTGAATGAACCCGTATATTTATATACCGTCTGGGATTCCGGGGAATTTCCCAGTCGTCTGAGAGGATAACAGTACAACGGCCTAGTAATTTTCCCTATAAGCGGAGTTTAAATTTCGCTTTCCTAACACCTAACTCGAATTCTAACTACACTGAGAGAATTTTCAGCAATGCAAGCTGACTTCGTCGTGTCCCACGTGGGAATTTTATTCGCGCCTAAATAACAGTTCGCTAATTCGAAATGCAAGTAAAATTTATCACAGAGGAATTTCTTTCGCACTATTCCTCGAAGCAAGAATATGGCAAGGATTTTAACACAGAGGAATTTCGCACTATTCCTCGAAGCAAAGGATGGTTAGCACTGGTTATTTCCTAACTACCTATCCTGAAAGGCATGCATTAACGAATCTAATACGGCGGTTCTTTTCTCTCAGTGATTACATGCGTCCCTATTTCTAATTCCTAGGAACAGTCACGATTGTAAAAAGGTTTTGCTAAGATTAACACATTACTTACGTGGAATTTTCTGGATCTGTGTGCTGGTTTTACACAAAAGGTTCGTAATTGTCTCGTACCCAGCTTAGCTTTGCTAATAGCTGATCTGGCAAGTTGCAAATGCAATAAAGCAACACTAGGGGAACTGCAACTGCAAAACGAGATCTATGGCCAGGTCGCCATTTTTACGTTTTTCCGTGGTTTTAGTTTGAAATATGCTCTGTGAGACAGGTAGCAACAATTTAAGGTAATTTAGCCTTGTGATTCTGACTTCGTGGGTACGGGAAAACGTAAAAAAAGAGGAAAACAAAGGAGAATTTCATATGAGCATAGGGCTCTTGTTACTGAGGGAAATATTACGTAAAACACGTGGGCACATTTAAAGTAGTGTATTTACATAAATGACATTAGTACGGGAAAGAGGAACTCAAGTAGATTGAATGAAACTGGATTGAATGAAACTGGGGATTCCAGACACAGTCCGAGAAGCTTCCACGAAATAGGATCCTCTGAAATGAGAGATATGCACATTATACGCCAGTAATGAAAATAGACAAAAGAATAATGAATTCGAAGCTGCACTGAGGGTGCCAAAGGAGTAATAAAGAATTAATACTGCCGATGCAAGAGGCGCACGGACATTAGACAAGGGAGATTTCTGGCTTTCTCTTTAAGAAAATATTACGAGACAAAAGCGTGACTGAAATGGGGCTCTTCCAGGGCACTTTACCTTAGCAGATTTTCCGAGGGCGCGTAGAAGGCAGTCCGTGGATGACTTGCGATTTCCGAGGGCGAGTTTCTTCCACGTGGTGAGATGCGGGGCTTCCGTAAAGGGGCAAGGCGATGGGGACTCCTCGAAACTCCAAGCAATGGCGTGTGGGCTCGAGGAATACGGCCAGTTGGAAGGCACGAGGAATACGGTCGAAGGGCACGAGGAAAAGTATACTTGGAAAGGGCCACGTGGTTAGGATGCAAGGGCATCGATGGGGCCAGGTGTTGAGGAACGTCTTCATTCCATATCTTCCAGCCCGCGTGTGTGTCGACCTCGTGGGTTTCTGCTTTTTATCCCCTCCTATGGGGCAGGGGGTGCGTCCAACACAGATGCTTTGACTCATTGCACCTGCTGCCCGCAGGGGAGGTTTTGGCCTGTAGGAGAAACACCCAAGCCAGATTACTTTTGCCTCGAAGGAAAGATCTTTATCAAAAATGGGAGCGCCTTTAATCTTTTAAACCCTTGTTTTTAAGTCGATAGACAGATGGTCTATCGATCGATCGGCTGGCTGGCAGTAAATGAAACACAACAGAACAATATATTCTATATATATATATATAGGACCTCATTCAAACTGGATGGTGTCTAATGGAGTTTTTATTCAAAAAGTTACAAGCTTTCTTGGACAAACAGTCCACATTATCAAGTATCCGTACAATGAGCAGACGAGTAGTCCAGCTGGATTTATATCTGTGTGCTGGGTACTTTTAATCCTGTAATCGCCTAGCTCCTCCTGTGTGACTCCCACCCCCTCGTGATCTTGGTCTTTCGCTGCTCCCTTCTTCTAGGTGTCCGTTTTCTGCGCGTTCTCTTGCATTTTTTCTTCGTTTCCTTGCTACTGTTGAGTATACGATTTTTCTAGATATGCTGTCTTCAAAGCCGTTTCCGGTCTTCCCTACCATCGTGTTGTTGGCGCAAGTTATGAAGGCGTTCTCTACAACCAGTCTAGATGTTTTGTTGGTGTTCCTGTACAGAAAACTCATATTTTCCCAGTCTATTCTGTGATCATTTTCCCAACTGTGTTTGGCAACTGCCGACGTCTGATTATAATGCGTTATGTTCTGCAGATGTTGTTTGCTTCGCTCTTTACATGATTTGCCAGTTTCGCCATAGTACCCTTCTTCACAGTCTAGACACGCTGTCATATATACCCCCCCTCTAATCTCTTCCTCCTTTACCGACTTTTTGTTTCTAACTATTTTATTCTTAATGGTGTTTTTGTAGCTGCCTATCAATTTGAAATTATTTAACTTTCTGTTCATGGGTGCAATAGAGTTGTTGTCCTGGACTGTAATTATTTTCTTTCCTACCAAATGTCCCGTTTCTATCCTTTCCCTCTCCCCAAAATAGTTTTTCCTTGCTTTGATGTGTGCCCACTCCCACCAATACTTAGGGTAGCCTAATCTCCTAAAACTCTCCCTCAGGCAATCCAGCTCTTCGTTTAAAAATTCGGGACTGCAAATCCTATAAGCCCTGATGGCCAACCCTGTCATTAATCCTATTTTTATTTCTTTCCTATGACTGTTTGTCCAAGAAAGCTTGTAACTTTTTGAATAAAAACTCCATTAGATACCATCCAGTTTGAATGAAGTCCTTTTGGTAATATATATATATATATATTTCAGAAAATATGGCTGCTACAATTTTAAAGGACACAAATATGCATTTCATAGCTTCAGTGCTTTAAGATGTGATGAAAGAATTTTTGGAGCGAGGTGGTACTGACAGAGCCGTCAGTCGTAAAATCTTTGTATTCAGCAAATAGTTTGATTCCTCAGCAATGTTGCGGTCAGGTGATCTTCCGAAGTGTTATGTTATATATTCGTGAGTACGTGCGTTAATTTGATCTAAATTATGCCAAAATCTGCCCTAAAAGTGAGTTTGATCGTTCATTAACGTGATAGAACTGCAGTTGTCTAGACGTAGCTTTGGAGAGGATCCAGGCTTTGAATCGGCAGATAAGGTAGAGTTTGAAATCTCTGTTTTATGGGAGGAAATTGAACTTGTGATTTTTACCATGATTTTCTAATCATTATGAACTTTTGAACTGGTGTGAGAGATTTAATGTGAATATTCATACCTCTTTCATATTATTGTTTTGTCATGTTACGTTTGCCATATCTTGGCTATGCATTTTACACTTTCCATTATTGTGTTTTGCATTTCATATATTTTTGGGAGTTTTCTATCATGTTTGATTCTTCCGACAGATGTCTGTGGACAGATGTCGGTGGACAGAGTGGATAGTGTGGACTGTTTCGAATAACATGTGGTAGACGGTTTTTTGACATGACTATTTATTGATTTGGGGAGTATGTGTGAGTTTGGATATTTTCAGGCTATTAGCCATAGTGAGACTTCTTTAATCAGAAGTGTTTTGCAGTTCAGAGTTTAGTTATCTAACTCGATATTTCATTTATTATGCATTTTAATCTTTGCTTTGTTTTATTCATTTCTTGTTGGGTTATTTGAATAATAAACCTATTTTTGTAGAAACTATTGCGTTTCTTTAAATGGTCCATTTAATTGATTTGGTGAGAATGAGTGCGATTCGGGGGGTGAACTTGGAAAACGATGAGAGAGAGAGAGAGAGCGATACACAGAGAGAGAGAGAGAGAGAGAGAGAGGAGAGAGAGAGAGAGAGAGAGAGAGAGAGAGAGAGGGAGAGGAGAAAAATAGATGTAAGTGTTGTCGTGAGAGAACTTTCATACGCCTCCGTTTCATGAAGAAAGATCGTAGAGCACGTTACGTACACTTTCAAAAAAATGTTAATTCTGTCCTCGTTACAGAATGAAATGGTGGCAGCGGGTGTCTTTTGATTTTAAATGGTGGCAGCATGATTTTAATGTCTTTAATGATGGCGAAAGAGGGAGATTACTAATAGACTAATTGATAACGTTGATACCCAAGGCGACGGGGCCGTGAGCGTCAGGAGTGGTTACCCCTCAGTCTTAAGATAGCGAGTTACATAGTGGGTCGGATTACGTGTGAAATACGGGGAAATTTTTTTTTTTTTCCCGTTTCTATTCGAGTACTGGGAGTGGGGAGTTGTGAAATAGATCTGGATGATCTCTAGAGCAATTTTGGGGTTAACAAAATACCCAAATAAGTGTGAATAGTGGCGATTGTGAGTTAATTACGCAAAGTGATGATTCAACAATAATCGCGCGCTGGGTGTCTTTTTTTGCTTCGCCGTCGAGTGGGTGACGTCACAGGCTGCACACAGCTCTGTTTTCAGTTAGCATAGGTACTTCGTTTTCTGTTTCAAAATTGGTAAGTACCCCATTCTCGTAAGTTTCGCAGAACGCCGTTTTCTATTCTTCTTTTAGAGGGGGTAACTTTTGCCTTTCTCTAGTGTTCTTTTTGGTTTCTCTTTTTATGTTGTTACGCTCAGGGCGTGTGATTACTCACAAAATGCCGGACGATGCAGCAAGCACATCCCAATCAATTGTGGTGCATAAAGTGACGAACATTAGTGCGGGAGTTAATAATTTTAAAGGGTTAGTTGATGGGAAGCCAACCCAAAATATAGAAACTTTCATTGAGTCAGTGAACAATTATCTGAATTCCAAGAAAATTACAAATGGCGCTGAAGCTTTAACAGAGGCTAAATCATTTCTGGATTTAGATAAAGGAGATATTGGGAAACGAGCACGCAGTTTCGGGTTCAGAAGGTGTAAAACTTGGAATGAACTGCAGAAATTTCTACGAGCTACTTATGGCGGAGTTCAACGTGAATGCGCAGTTTGGAATTTGCGAGAGTTTCTCAAAATAAAGAAGGGCAATGATTCACTAGTCACATACAGTGCGAATTTATTTGATGCAGTAGTTGAGTTAAAGAAATCTATAATAGGCTCTCCATGGGTAACTGGAAATAATATCTCCTTAGATAATTTTGAAAGATTGCTACACTTTGCTTGCCTTTTAACGTCGGTCCCAGATGTAATTGTAGATAGTTTTGATAAGAGAATTGATCAGGATACAGACGAATCCTTTTTGTTTGCACAGATTAACAAAAATCTAGCAAAATGCCCGACACTGGACAGTACTTTTGTACAGGGAGGTGCAAAGATGTCAGCTGCGGTTTCCAAACCACAGAATAATGATAGTCGCTCGCATTCGGGAAATGATGCAACAGCGAAGACATGTGCACGAGTAGAATCGAAGAAAATTCCAGAGAGATCAGTCACAACGATACGTTGTTTTAATTGTGATAAAATAGGCCATAGTAAATCAAATTGCAGAGTGAGATATTGTTCAGTTTGCAAATCTTCAGATCATGGATGGAGATTTTGCCCAGCCACGAAGAATAGAGATTATTCAGGGAAGTCACGGGGAGGTTTTTCTAGATATGACAGGAGAATTCCACATGATGCAAGTTCTAGATACACAAAGGAACAGCAGAATTTTCACAAGATAAGTTCGAAAACGGACACAGGATAATGACTAATCAGGTCGTAGAGTCACTAGAACCTAGGCCGATTGTACGTGGATTCTCTAATGGCAATGAAATTCATATTTTCATTGATTCTGGTAGCTCAGTTAACTTAGTAAATGCTGACCTTTTTCACTCGAGGTTTCCAGAGTGCAAATTAGTCCCTTCTAGTGAGACAGTGTGTGATGTACAAGCGAGGAAACTGAATATTTTAGGTTCGTCATTTCTTACGCTTTGTATCGGTGGAAAGACAATAGTAGAATCATTTTTGGTCATAGAAGGATTAGCCTTAGGTGAAATGGTTTTGCTAGGACACCCTTCTTGTATGCGACATAACAACAACATTCTTACGGGAGTTCAGGGGATTACAATAGGTGAGTCAGGTTGTTTTGTTCCATATATACACAGGAAAAAACTTGTGAGAAACCTAAGACACAGTCTGAGACATGTGTAACACAGTCATTAGAGAGTGAAGATATTCCGCAGAGATCTTTCAAAGGATTTTTGTTGGAAGATGTTGAATTGCAACCGCGAGTTCCTACATTGGTTAAAGTGTCGCTGAAAGAGAAGAATTTTCCTTCTCAAGTGTGCGTTGTTGAGGGAACCGAGAAATTCAAAGACGTTGTGAGTACGGTGTCAGTGAATGAAATTTCAGTCGCAGGCGTGACTTCAGTAGAATTAGTTAGCTATCAAGACTCAGTGAAAAAATATCACAAGGGTACTTATGTAATTGATTTTGAAGAGTTTAAGGAAGAGCATAAATTAGTGAGTTTTTGTGGAGACGGGAATATGTTTCCTAACGAGGAGCAACAGTTCCAAAGTCAGGTTCTACATGAACATTTGGCTAAAGTTGATTATCCTGAATATTCAGATAAAGTAGAGAAAGTGTTGAAAGAATATCTAGATATCATTGCTTTGAAGGGAGATAAATTAGGAGTTACAGATGTTTTAGAACATTCAATCCGCCTAGAAAAGGGTACAAATCCCATATATATTCCAGCATATCGAATTCCTTTTAAGATCAGAGAAGAAGTAGAAAAAGAAGTTCAGAAGTGGGAGTCGGAAGGCATTATCAGACCGTCCAATTCTCCGTTTAATTTTCCTTTGCTTGCAGTTCCTAAGAAAGACGGTAGTATCAGAGTTTGTGTAGATTTTCGTAAATTGAATGAAAAACATGCCCAGATAGATATCCTGTAGCTTGTTTGCCTGATTTGTTTGTTGAGATCGGTGGCAAGAATATATATTCATCTATAGATCTGATGCAAGGGTTTTTACAAGTTCCACTTTGTGAGAGTAGCCGTAAATATACAGCATTTTCGGTACCAAAGGGACATTACGAGTTTAATAGGATGCCTTTTGGATTACAAGGGTCCCCAATAACATTTACTAGACTGGTTAACACAGTACTTCATGGTTTGTTAGGAAAGTCGGTGTTTGTGTACATGGATGATATTCTCATATGCACAGATACAATTGAAGAACATCTAAAGGTGTTAAAAGAAGTCCTTAAGCGATTACGGTTCGCTGGGTTAAAGGTCAAATTGGCCAAATGTGAGTTTCTGAAGAGAAAAATTGTCTATTTAGGACATGTTATCTCTAAAGAGGGAGTTAGAGTGAATGATGAGAAAGTTAAAGCCATTGTGAATTTTCCAGTTCCCAAAACCAGTAAACAGATTCGTTCGTTCCTAGGTATGTCGGGTTTCTTTCGCCGTTTTGTGCGGAATTTTTCTACAATAGCGTCTCCATTGACAGATTTGTTACGAGAAGACGTTAAGTTTGTTTGGGGTGATAGTCAACAATTAGCTTTTGAGAAGCTTAAGAACGCTTTGGTGAACCCACCAATTTTGAAGTTTCAGATTTTAGTCAACCGTTCACCTTAGTGACTGACGCGAGTCAGGAAGGTATAGGTGCGTGTTTGATGCAGAAATTTGAGGGGAAATTACACCCAATTGCTTTTTATAGCAGAAAGTTCAAAACACGTGGTAGTAACGAAAAGCTGATGTCAGTTGTGGACAAGGAGGCTTTCGCAGTCGTCTCTAGCCTTGTTCATTTTAAGATGTTGTTGTTGGGAAATAAAGTTGAGATTTTTACAGATCATCAACCGTTCTTAGAGCTTTTAATAAGCCAAATTTGTCGCCCAAGAGAGCACGTTGGTTCCTAACATTGAGAGATTTTGATGCAAACCTCAAATACATTGAAGGTAAGCATAATGTAGTTGCAGATGCATTGAGCAGATATTTTCCGGTCGAGGATGAGGAAATACACACCGAATCCTGTGTGGGAGAAGAGAGTAAATATTTGGTGTCTAATGTCTCTGATATTAGTAGTTCTGAGAGATCGCATGTAGAGGACATACACGTTCCTACAGTGCATACTTCGGGGAGAAATAGTGAGTCGGCAGTCTCGGGAGAGATTGTTATTCGTGATAGTGAGAGTAACGCAGTGTGTTATATTACGGGTGAAAATGTCACTTGGGACATAGGCTTGCTGGAACAAAAGCAAGATGAAGATAAATTGTTGTCAGATGCTAAGGCATTTCTTAAGGGAGTTTCACCGAAGAAAGGGTATAAGTTGCCTTTTTCTGGTCTAGAGTTGGAGAATAATTTATTGGTGAGAAAAGTTAAGTATAACTTGCGAAGTACTCGAAGCATGGGTGAGATTACACAAATCATCGTGCCAGAGAGTCTAGTACCACAAGTTCTAGACATTGTACATTGTAAATTTGGTTCTCCTCATTTGGGTGTAGACAAGACGTATGAAAACGTCAGGTCAAAGTTCTTTTGGAAAAATATGTTTTCCGCAGTAGAAGCCTTTGTGAAGAAGTGTGCTATTTGCAATACGAATAAGCCAGCGACGACAGTGTCGTGTCGTTTGGGTTCATATCCCATACCACATAGGCCGTTTCAGAGAGTGCATATGGATATTCTGGGTAACTTCTCAGAGTCCGCTTATGGTTATAGACATTTATTAGTAGTTGTTGATGAGTTGACTCGCTTTGTCGAGATTTTCCCACTGAAATACAAATCAGCTGAGGAAGTTGCTATAGCGTTCTTTAAGGGGATAATTTGTCGATATGGTGTTCCAGAATGTCTGATCACAGACAATGGTAGGGAGTTTATTAATAAGACTTTAGACGGTCTTGCTAATTTGTTGGGGATAAAGAAAGTATATATAATCCCGTATAGACCTGAAGCAAATAGGTTATGTGAGAGGGCGAATCGAAAAGTAATCGAAGCTTTGCGCATGACGGTGGGAGGTTCCGATACACATTGGGACAGATCTTTGGATGAAGTGCGACATAGTATCAATACTATGATGAATGACACAATTAAGATATCTCCAGCAGAAGCTTTGTATGGATACAAGTTGAAAGGACCTTTTGATTTGTTACCAGAGTGTGTTCAGGGGTGATGTTACGGTCACTTCATTGATAAATACAGCGAGAGAAAGATTTGCACGTATCAGTAAAGAACTTGAACTTAGTTCGCGTGCAATGGTAGAGAAAAGTAACGCGAAATCGAGGGGAGTAGTTTTTTCGATGGGTGATAGAGTGTTTGTTAAAGTGAATGTTCGGAATGATCTGAATTATAAATTAAGTCCGAAGTTCCACGGACCTTTTGAGATTGTAGAGATCAAAAGAGGGAATAGATTTGTAGTTAAAGATGTAAACACTGGAGTGACGAAATTGACCCATATTTCGAAGTTAAAGAAAGTTGGGATGTAATGGAACGTTTGTATATAGTTAGAGGGATAAATGGGTTAATGTTTGTATATATATGATATTTTTTTATTTTTTTTTTGTCTCTTGTTCATTTTGGATGTTGAGGTTCTTAGTCATTTGTTTTCGAATGATTTTAGAAGTTGAGACATGGGCTAGTTTCATACGAGATTTGACCCGTGTGTTAGTGTGTTAGTGTGTTATTGTGTTATGATGTGTTTCATCATCTGACGCAATGTGTTTGTTGTTTAGGATTTTTTTTTGGGGGAGATACTTAGTATATCGGACCGAACAAGTCTGATTTTTTTTCGGGTTGGGAGATCGTATTTGAGTATTTGGATTTTTTTTTCAGTTTCTTTTGTTTAAAATGAAGGGAGCTGTGTTGTGAGTAGTTGTAATTGTTAAGATCGTGGGAGCGATTGCCATTACGTCAATTGCTATTTTGTTGAGAGTTAGTCAGGTGTTGCGAAATATTTGCTAACCGGAGTAGAACTTTCATGTCTTTTACGAGATATGATACCTTTTGGTGTTTGGATAGGATTCTCGAGTATTTTTTTTCTGTTGGATAGAATTTTTTTTATGGGTGAGTTCCGTAGAGTTATTGTGCTTAATAGTGAGTTGACTGTGATTATTCTGAGATACAAACTTGGAATTAGTTCACATTGTGAGTGTTTACTTTTGCATTAGTAGTTTTGTTTGGTTCAGTAACATGAAACCTTTTTGTTATTAGACCTTTTTCGAGTGCTTTTGGGAGACTCAGTAGTGACATGGGATAAATTAGAGACCATGTTCATTTTGGGAGATCAGTATCAAGGTTCGGGAGTTGGTTATAAGACGAGTTGTACTTTAGTTAGAGAAAGGTGTGTGTGTGACAGTAGTATTTTCCAGTTGCTAGTTTTGTCTGTGGGTGGTTGTGAATTATCATTAGTTCATAGACAGACTCCGACAGAATGTGACTTTAGACAGTTCCTGCGAGATTACCACATTGAGTCCACCAGTACTCTTCCTGCTGTGTTTTACAAGGAGTATGCAGTTACAATGATGTGCCAGAACAACAAGTCGACATCATTTGTTCTTCGAGGATCCAAGCTGTTTGATGCTGCATGCCGTGTGATGTCTACGGACTTTCTCGTACTTAGCCGTGCTGTATTCAACAGTTCCGAGAAGATAATTATGCGTCATACGCATAACGAGCATTTGGTAGTGGAGGTACCTACAACCAAGGTACCAATGACGGTTCCACCGTTGGAAGACATTGACGATTCCGTGATGTTCGAGTATCAGGAATATATTATGCCGACAATTTTAATTGTCTTAATAGCTGTTTTACTGATAATTCTTGTTGTGGGAGTAGTAAAGCTTATTCGTGTTTGTAAGATTACATGTAAAGGCTCTAAGAACTCAACCCCAGTGACTTTGGAAGTGCGTCATGAGAGCAGTCCTTAAAGCTGCAGTGCAGTAGACATTGCTAATTGAGCATAGTCCTATTCTGTTATGTTTTATACATATGCTTTTGTTTTAGTTTGCCGTTAAGGAGAGCGAGACGCTCTTATGTGGTGGCCGAGCTCTATTTCAGAAAATATTGCTGCTACAATTTTAAAGGACACATAGCTTCAATGCTTTAAGATGTGATGAAAGAATTTTTGGAGCGAGGTGGTACTGACAGAGCCGTCAGTCGTAAAATCTTTGTATTCAGCAAATAGTTTGATTCCTCAGCAATGTTGCCGGTCAGGTGATCTTCCGAAGTGTTATGTATATTCGTGAGTACGTGCGTTAATTTGATCTAGATTATGCCAAAATCTGCCCTAAAAGTGAGTTTGATCGTTCATTAACGTGATAGAACTGCAGTTGTCTAGACGTAGCTTTGGAGAGGATCCAGGCTTTGAATCGGCAGATAAGGTAGAGTTTGAAATCTCTGTTTTTATGGGAGGAAATTGAACTTGTGATTTTTACCATGATTTTCTAATCATTATGAACTTTTGAACTGGTGTGAGAGATTTAATGTGAATATTCATACCTCTTTCATATTATTGTTTTGTCATGTTACGTTTGCCATATCTTGGCTATGCATTTTACACTTTCCATTATTGTGTTTTGCATTTCATATATTTTTGGGAGTTTTCTATCATGTTTGATTCTTCCGACAGATGTCTGTGGACAGATGTCGGTGGACAGAGTGGATAGTGTGGACTGTTTCGAATAACATGTGGTAGACTGTTTTTTTGACATGACTAATTATTGATTTGGGGAGTATGTGTGATTTTGGATATTTTCAGTCTATTAGCCATAGTGAGACTTCTTTAATCAGAAGTGTTTTGCAGTTCAGAGTTTAGTTATCTAACTCGATATTTCATTTATTATGCATTTTAATCTTTGCTTTGTTTTATTCATTTCTTGTTGGGTTATTTGAATAATAAACCTATTTTTGTAGAAACTATTGCGTTTCTTTAAATGGTCCATTTAATTGATTTGGTGAGAATGAGTGCGATTCGGGGGGGTGAACTTCGGAAAACGATGAGAGAGAGAGAGAGAGAGAGGCGATACACAGGAGAGAGAGAGAGAGGCGATACACGGTGAGAGAGAGAGAGAGAGAGAGAGAGAGAGAGAGAGAGAGAGAGAGAGAGAGAGGAGAAAAAAATAGATGTAAGTGTTGTCGTGAGAGAACTTTCATACGCCTCCGTTTCATGAATAAAGATCGTTGGAGCACGTTACGTACACTTTCAAAAAGTGTTAATTCTGTCCTGGTTACATATATATATATATATATATATATATATATATATATATATATATATATATATATATATATATATATATATATATATATATATATATATATATATATATATATATATATATATATATATATATATATATATATATATATATATATTACCAATGAAGGACAGAGGACACACAGATATACAAGCTGACTTTATTCCAACGTTTCGTAATTATCAAATTAATTACATCATCAGGGCTGTTAAAATGAAAAATAAAATTCTTTGTAAAATCGTAAAAACTAAGAGTTAAGAATTGAAAAGCTGAAAATTATTCATACAAACGTTTTATGAGGTCATGAGTAAATGGAAAGCTTGCATCCAAAAAGTGAAGTTTTACGCAAGCTTTCCATTTACTCGTGACCTCAAGTTTCACAAAAAGTTCAAACAAATTATTCAGGATCATTTTTATGCCATTGATGTTACTTTAATTCCTAAGAACCCTCTCACCATCGGTTCACTCTTTAAAACTAAAGAGTGGTTATCACCTTATATGTCATCTGGTGTTGTTTATAAATATACTTGACCCGAATGTCAAACAGAGACCTATGTGGGACCCACCAGTAGACTCCTTAAGGTGCTTATCGATCCTCATCGTGGCATAAGCTACCTTACAGGTAGAAGAATTTCAAACCCAGAACATTCCAATATCAGAAATCACTCAAAAAATTGTAAAACACACATTGATAATAAAGACTTCTGCATTTTAGGCCATACCACCAACCCTCAAGACCTTGTTATTCTGGAATCATTTTTTTTTTTATTGAACAACTTCTTCCGTCGTTAAACACTCATATGTCCTCCTCCCCTCTATATTTATCCTGACTTGTGTTGTTGTTTACGTTTAGTTTAACGCTGTCACTCCTCTAGGTCAGTCCTTAATCTTTTGTTCTGTAACTCCTTTCATGAATGTTTTCAATTTTAGTTCACTGTATATTCTGTTACCTTTCATTTTAATGTAACGATTTTTAAAACATTTTTTTTCTTTAATTTTAATGTTTGTTTATATTTCTGAAACCTTTTCAATTCTTAACTTTTAGTTTTAGTTTTATGATTTTACAAAGAATTTTATTTTTCATTTTAACAGCCCTGATGATGTATTTAATTTGATAATTACGAAACATTGGAATAAAGTCAGCTTGTATATATGCATGTCCTCTGCCCTTCACTGGTGATTTTAAATATGGATTGACTTCTGACTCCTTACACTAAGATATATATATATATATATATATGTATATATATATATATATATATATATATATATATATATATATATATATATATATATATATATATATATATATATATATATATATATATATATATATATATATATATATATATATATATATTAACTTTATCACATACACAGTTGTTCTGTGCATTAGTAAATTACTAAAAGGACCTCATTCAAACTGGATGGTATCTAATGGAGTTTTTATTAAAAAAGTTACAAGCTTTCTTGGACAAACAGTCCACATTATCAAGTATCCGTACAATGAGCAGACGCGTAGTCCAGCTGTATTTATATCTGTGTGCTGGGTACTTTTAATCCTGTAATCGCCTAGCTCCTCCTGTGTGACCCCACCCCTCGTGATCTTGGTCTTTCGCTGCTCCTTCTTCTAGGTGTCCGTTTTCTGTGCGTTCTCTTGCATTTTTTCTTCGTTTCCTTGCTACTGTTGAGTATACGATTTTTCTAGATATGCTGTCTTCAAAGCCGTTTCCGGTCTTCCCTACCATCGTGTTGTTGGCGCAAGTTATGAAGGCGTTCTCTACAACCAGTCTAGATGTTTTGTTGGTGTTCCTGTACAGAAAACTCATATTTTCCCAGTCTATTCTGTGATCATTTTCCCAACAGTGTTTGGCAACTGCCGACGTCTGATTATGATGCGTTATGTTCTGCAGATGTTGTTTGCTTCGCTCTTTACATGATTTGCCAGTTTCGCCATAGTACCCTTCTTCACAGTCTAGACACGCTGTCAATATATATCCCCCCTCTAATCTCTTCCCCCTCTACCGACTTTTTGTTTCTAACTATTTTATTCCTAATGGTGTTTTTGTAGCTGCCTATGATTTTGAAATTATTTAACTTTCTTTTGATGGGTGCAATAGAGTTGTTGTCCTGGACTGTAATTATTTTCTTTCCTACCAAATGTCCCGTTTCTATCCTTTCCCTCTCCCCAAAATAGTTTTTCCTTGCTTTGATGTGTGCCCACTCCCACCAATACTTAGGGTAGCCTAATCTCTTATAACTCTCCCTCAGGTAATCCAGCTCTTCGTTTAAAAATACGGGACTGCAAATCCTATAAGCCCTGATGGCCAACCCTGTCATTAATCCTTTTTTATTTCTTTCCTATGACTGGAGAACCTATGTATGTATGAATTGGTGTGTGTCTTCTTCCTATATACTTTGAATTTTAAATTTTCCCCTTCCCTCTTGACCAGGACATCCAAGAAAGGAATTTCTCCTCCTTCTCTTCTTCTATTGTGAACTTGATGTATTCATTTAGTTTATTCATGTTTTCTAAAAACTTGTGTAGATCTTCCCCTTTCTCCCTTGTAAATAATCAAGATGTCATCCACATATCTTTCCGATTTTTACGATATTTAAGTTCCCTTTATTTACTTTGCCCACCTCTTCCTTTTCAAACCATTCCATAAAGATATTAGCTAGAATTGGTGAAAGACTTGAACCCATGTTTGTCCAAGAAACCTTGTAACTTTTGAATAAAAACTCCATTAGATACCATCCAGTTTGAATGAGGTCCTTTTAGTAATTCCACTAATGCACAGAACAATTGTGTATGTGATAAAGTTAATATATATATATATATATATATATATATATATATATATATATATATATATATATATATATATATATATATATATATATATATATTCATGATGTTTGCCTTGTAATATGTATATCATCCCATAGTTTTGATATATTTACTCTTTTTATTTATCATGTATTATGTGTAATAGTAATAATTGTTGAAATATCATATGTAGTGTAATGTCAGATCTCAAAGAATTAATGCTGTAGATAACAGCATAATTTAGAATTGATAATGAATTTTTAATGATAACGTAGTGTGTGATCCACATTTTGTCCCCAAGCAAAAAGTGTTCCGTACTTGTGATTTGGTATGTAGTGTTTTGGTTCAGTTGTTGTCATGAAGATAAAGAGTTAACAAGCGTGGGAATAACAATCGAGTCGCGGGAGGTTTTGTGTCGTACGAGAAAAGATGAATGATTTCGCAATGTTTCATGTACTGTTCTGGAAACCAACTTTGGTTCTGTGTTTATGTCTTGAAAGCTTGCCGTTTGTGGCTGGTCAGTTACCGTCTGTTTTGATCATGTTGAGATTTCATTTCGAGCTTCGTCCCATATGATTTTTTTGTCCGAGTGACACGCCTCTTTGAGAGTGAATGCACGTATCTCGATCAATTACACCATGTTTTGTAGGATTGCATTGCTCTGATTACGTATTGTTCTGACATCGTCTGATTGTTTCATTTCCCACTGGAATTCTAAAATTTGCTCATTCTCATTTCAGAGACCGTTAGAGTTGGTTCTCTCTCTCTCTCTCTCTCTCTCTCTCTCTCTCTCTCTCTCTCTCTCTCTCTCTCTCTCTCTCCTTCTTCAAAATAGAAAAGTTAATGTAAAATATTTGTGGTCATTAATATTAAACTTAGCTTTTGAGGAGATCTGAACATAGGAAAAATGTATTTGGTAATGGCGCCTGACAAAAAAGTGTGTTTTGTGAATCTAACGCATTTCAAGTGATTTTGCCTACGTTTATACAAGCTTGTTGTAAGGTAAAGTAAATTTTACTAATAACCATGGTATAATAAGGTATATTAGGAAAATTTTGTCTTAGTGAAATTATTATTGGTAAATCTTTTGTGTATTTTTGTGTTCTTGTGTTTGCAATTTCTTGATTTTTCACATTTTATATATTGGTGATTTAACATTTATTTACTTAGCATTTTAAATATTTCTTGATAATTTAAAACCACATACTTGATTTAGTTTTCATTTATTAAGATTTTCTTTTCAAATCTTGAATAATTCTTGATAGTTTAAATTTTGCTTGATTAATTTAATTTCTTGATAAATTAAAGTTTTGTGATTTAGTTTTGTTTAATAATTTAACTCAAGACTTGATTAAATTTTTGTGTTGTTTTCATGTAACAGTAAATTTTTCAGATTGTGAATTCTAATTAAAAATTTCGAATTTAAAAATATATTTTTGTATTTAATGTGTTTTTAAAAAGTGTTTCATTCATTGACCACCAGTGAATAGGACTGATTGTGTGCATAAATCAAAGTGATAAACATGTTTTGTTCCTTTATTTTTGCTGAAGTGAATTAAGACCAGGGAGACAGTTAAAGTTGTTTGATGGAGTGATGCCCTTTTACTCTAGTATATTTCTTGCTTAATTGTTGATACCTAAAACCCGTTTTGATAAACTTAGTTTGATTTTTCACGTGATTAATAAGCTTTTAAAGGGATCACTGTTACCGTTAGAGTACTCAGTCGTAATTTTTATTAATATGGGAGTTCAGGTATCTGGCTGAAGTGGGGTAAATTTTTTAATTCTGTGATCAGCTGTGTAATAACGAAGTACTTGGAATGCATCGTGACAATATATATTACTATTTATATATACTATCTAATATTTTATTTATTTTATATAACCTGATACCTTTTTACTTATTTAAATTATTTTTATATTTCTTATTTTTATCTATTTTTTATTTTTTGTAAACATTTATTTTTGTTTCTTTTTATTTTATTTTTTAAAATTTTTATTTATCTTTCATATTATTATTTATTTTTTATTTTATTTTATTTTTATTGATATTTACTTATTTTAATGATTTCCATATATGTTATTTATTAATTTTCATTTTTATGTCTTCATATATTTGTTTTATTTTAACTTTTTAAATATATTATTTTAAATTTGTACATTCTTTATATATATTAATATATTAAAAATTACATGAGAAAATGAACTGTTACAAAACCTACTACTACAGCTTTTGGCCAAAGGAAAATCTAAACACGATAGTGAGCTGATACAACGACTCGATACCTACTACTACACCTTTTTCCAAAAGAAAATTCAATGAAGATAGTGAGCTGATACAAAAACTTAATATCTACTACAATAACTTCTGGCAATGGGAAAATCTAAACATAAAAATGAGCTTAAACACCTACTATCACAAGTTCTGGCTAAGGGAAAATCTAAACAAGAAAGTGAGCTGGTACAAAGATTCTAACTCTACTACTACTACTAGTACAACAGCTGGCCAAGGGAAAATCTAAACAAGAAAGTAGCTGATACAAAGACGAAACACCTAGTACTACAACTGCTGGCCAAGGGAAAATCCAAAGAAGATAGTGAGCTGATACAAAGACTGAATAGCTACTACTACAACTTCTGGCAAAAAGGAAATTCTAAACAAGAAAGTGAGTTTATACAAAGACAGGATAGCTACTACTACAACTTCTGCCAAAGGGAAAATCTAAACAAGAAAGTGAGCTGATACAAAGACAGAAGAGCTGCTACTACAACTTCTGGCCAAAGGAAAATCTAAACAGGAAAGTGAGCTAATTCAAAGACAGAAAAACTACTACTACAACTTCTGGCCAAGGAAAATCTAAACAGGAAAGTGAGCTGATACAAACACAGAATAGCTACTACTACAACTTCTAGCCAAAGGAAAATCTAAACAAGAAAGTGAGATGATACAAAGACTGAATTACTACTACTACAATCTCTGGCCAAGGAAAATCTAAACAAAAAAAGTTAGCTCATACAAAGACAGATTAGCTACTACTACAATTTCTGGCAAAGGGAAAATCTAAACAAGAAAGTGAGCTGATACAAAGACAGATTACCTACTACAACAATCTCTGGCCAAGGAAAATCTAAACAAAATACTGAGTTGTTACAAAGACAGAATAACTACTACTACAATTTCTGGCCAAAGGAAAATCTAAACAAGAAAGTGAGCTGATACAGAGACAGATTTCCTACTACTACAATCTCTGGCCAAGGAAAATCTAAACAAAAAACTGAGCTGACACAAACACAGAATAGCTACTACTACAACTTCTAGCCAAAGGAAAATCTAAACAAGAAAGTGAGATGATACAAAGACTGAATTACTACTACTACAATCTCTGGCCAAGGAAAATCTAAACAAAAAAGTTAGCTCATACAAAGACAGATTAGCTACTACTACAATTTCTGGCAAAGGGAAAAATCTAAACAAGAAAGTGAGCTGATACAAAGACAGATTACCTACTACAACAATCTCTGGCCAAGGAAAATCTAAACAAAATACTGAGTTGTTACAAAGACAGAATAACTACTACTACAATTTCTGGCCAAAGGAAAATCTAAACAAGAAAGTGAGCTGATACAAAGACAGATTTCCTACTACTACAATCTCTGGCCAAGGAAAATCTAAACAAAAAACTGAGCTGATACAAAGACAGAATAGCTACTACTACAATTTCTGGCAAAGGGAAAATCTGAACAAGAAAGTGAGCTGATACAAAGACTGAATAGCTACTACTACAACTTCTGGCCAAGGGAAAATCTCGACAAGTAATGGAGCTGATACAAAGACAGAATAGCTACTACTACAACTTATGGTCAAAGGAAAATCTAAACAAGAAAGTGAGCTGATACAAAGATTAAATAACTACTACTACAATCTCTGGCCAATGAAAATCTAAACAAGAAAGTGAGCTGATACAAATACTGAATAGCTACTACTACAACTTCTGGCAAAGGGAAAATCTAAACAAGAAAGTGAGCTGATAAAAAGACAGATTGGCTACTACTACAACTTCTGGCCAAGGAAAAATCTAGACAAGTAATCGAGGTGGCAAAAAGACAGAATAGCTGCTACTACAACTTCTGGCCAAAAGAAAATCTAAACAAGAAAGTGAGCTGATACAAAGACAAAATAGCTACTACTAAAACTTCTGGCCAAGGAAAATCTAAACAGGAAAGTGACCTGATACAAAGACAAAATAACTTCTACTACAATTTCTGGTTAAGGAAAATCTAAACAGGAAAGTGAGCTGATACAAAGAATGCATAGCTACTACTAAAATTTCTGGACAAGGAAAATCTAAACAAGAAAGTGAGCTGATACAGAGACAAAATAACTTCTACTACAATTTCTGGCTAAGGAAAATCTAAACAAGAAAGTGAGCTGATACAAAGACTGCATAGATACTACTAAAACTTCTGGACAAGGAAAATATAAACAGTAAAGTGAGCTGATACAATGACAGGATAGGTACTACTACAACTTCTAGCCAAAGGAAAATCTAAACAAGAAAGTTAGCTGATACAAAGACTGAATACCTACTAATACAACTTCTGGGCAAAGGAAAATCTAAACAAGAAAGTGAGCTGATACAAAGATAGAATAACTACTACTACAATTTTTGGGCAAAGGAAAATCTAAACAGGAAAGTGAGGTGATACAAAGACAGAATAGCTACTACTACAACTTCTAGCCAAAGGAAAATCTAAACAAGAAAGTGAGCTGATACAAAGACAAAATACCTACTACAACAATTTCTGGCCAAAGGAAAATCTAAACAGACAAGTGAGCCGATACAAAGACTGAATTACTACTACTACAATCTCTGGCAAAAGGAAAATCTAAACAAAAAAGTGAGCTGATACAAAAACAGAATAGTTACTACAACAATTTCTGGCCAAATCTAAACAGAAAAGTGAGCCGATACAAAGACTGAATTACTACTACTACAATCTCTGGCAAAGGGAAAATCTAAACAAAAAAGTGAGCTGATACAAAGACAGAATAGCTACTACTACAATTTATGGCAAAGGTAAAATCTAAACAAGAAAGTGAGCTGATACAAAGACAGATTACCTACTACTAAAACTTCTGGCCAAAGGAAATCTAAACAAGAAAGTGAGCTGATACATAGACAGAATCGCTACTACTACAATTTCTGGCCAAAGGAAAATCTAAACAAGAAAGTGAGCTGATACAAAGACATAATAGCTACTACCACAACTTCTGGCTAAAGGAAAATCTAAACAGGAAAGTGAGCTGATACAAAGACTGAATAGCTACTACTGCAAATTCTGGCCAAGGAAAATCTAAACACGAAAGTGAGCTGATACAGAGATAAATAGCTACTACTACAACTTATGGCCAAAGGAAAATCTAAACAAGAAAGTGAGCTGATACAAAGACAGAATACCTACTACTAAAACTTCTGGCCAATGGAAAATCTAAACAGGAAAGTGAGCTGATACAACGACAAAACAGCTACCAGTACAATTACTGGCCAAAGGAAAATTTAAACAAGAAAGTGAGCTGTACAAAGACTGAATAGTTACTACTACAACTTCTGGCCAAGATAAAATCTAAACAAGAAAGTGAGCTGATATAAAGACTGAATAGATACTACTACAATTTTTGGCCAAAGGAAAATCTAAACAGGAAAGTGATCTTATACAAAGATGAATAGCTACTACTACAACTTCTGGCCAAAGGAAAATTTAAACAAAAAAGTGAGCTGATTAAAAGACAAATTAGGTACTACTACAATCTCTAACCAAGGAAAATCTAAACAAGAAAGTGAGCTGATACAAAGACAGGATAACTACTACTACAATTTCTGGCCAAAGGAAAATCTAAAGAAGAAAGTGAGCTGATACAAAGACAGAATACCTACTACAACAATTTCTGGCCAAAGGAAAATCTAAACAGAAAATTGAGCTGATACAAAGACAGAATACCTACTGCTACAATTTCTGGCCAAAGGAAAATCTAAACACGAAAGTGAGCTTATACAAAGATCAATAGCTACTACTACAACTTCTGGCCAAAGGAAAATTTAAACAAAAAAGAGAGCTGATAAAAAGACAAATTAGGTACTACTACAATCTCTGGCCAAGGAAAATCAAAACAAGAAAGTGAGCTGATACAAAGATTAAATAACTACTACTACAATTTCTGGCCAAAGGAAAATCTAAACAAGAAAGTGAGCTGATACAAAGGCAAAATAGTTATTACTACAACTTCTGGCCAAAGGAAAATCTAAACAGGAAAGTGAGCTGATACAAAGACAGAATAGCTACTACTACAACTTCTGGCAAAAGGAAAGTCTAAACAAGAAAGTGAGCTGATACAAAGGCAGAATAGCTACTACTACAATTTCTGGCAAAGGGAAAATCTAAACAGAAAAGTGAGCTGATACAAAGGCAGAATAGCTACTACTACAACTTCTGGCCAAGGGAAAATCTAAAAAAGAAATCGAGCTGACACAAAGACAGAATAGCTACTACTACAATTTCTGGCCAAAGGAAAATCTAAACAAGAAAGTGAACTGATACAAAGACTGAATAGCTACTACTACAACTTCTGGGGAAGGAAAATCTAATCACAAAAGTGAGCTGATACAGAGGTGAATAGCTACTACTGCAACTTCTGGCCAAGGAAAATCTAAAAAAGAAAGTGAGCTGATACAAAGGCAAATTTGTTACTACTACAATTTCTGGCCAAAGGAAAATCTAACCATGAAAGTAAGCTGATACAGAGACAGAATAGCCACTACTACAACTTCTGGACAAAGGAAAATCTAAACAGGAAAGTGAGCTGGTACAAAGACAGAATAGCTACTACTACAACTTCTGGCCAAAGGAAAATCTAAACAGGAAAGTGAGCTGATACAAAGAGAGAATAGCTACTACTACAACTTCTGGCCAAAGGAAAATTTAAACAGGAAAGTGAGCTGATACAAAGGCAGAATAGCTACTACTACAGCTTCTAAAAAGGAAAATCTGAATAGGAAAATGATCTGTTACAATGACGAAATAAATATAAATATAAACAAAAATTTAAAACAAAAATAAAAAAATAAAAATAAAATAAATGAAAAATAAATAAAAATAAATGAAAAAAGCATAAATTAATAACAAATAGATAAATATATAATAAATATATAAATATATATACAAATAAATACATAAAAATAAACAAAAATAAGAGTAAATAAAATAAAATAAGATAAATAAAACAAAAAATTAAACTAAATAAATGAATAAAGATGGATGAATGAAATACATAAAAATAAATAGAAATATACTTAAAAATATAAAAATTAAAATATAAAAAATATAAAAATAAACATGGATAAATAAAAATAAATAATGAAATATAAATGAAATAAATAAAAAAATAAATAAAATTAAAATAACTAAATGAAAATAAGTGAAATAAATAAAAATAACAAGGAAAAATAAATAAATAAATAAAAATAAATCAATGAACATAATTAAAATTAATAATAATAAATAATAAAAATAAAATAAATAAAGTAAAAACAAATAAATAATAATTAATAAACAGATAAAAAATAAATAAAAAATAAAAAAATAAAAACAAAATAAAGGGAAATATAAAACAAAACAAAAAATTACAAAAATAAAAAAAAATAAATACAATAATAAAAAATTCATGAAAAATAAATAAAAATCAAATAATTAAAAATAAACATTGAATAAAAAATAAATTAGAAAATAGAATAAAATAAAGAAAAAATAAATAAATAATAACTAAAACTTACATAAATAAATTAGTAAAAAATAGATACATAAATAAATGGAAAACGTATAAAAATTATGAAAAAATTAATAAATCTATAAAAAAAAATAAATTAACTAGTAAAGATAATTAATAATTAATAAAATAAATAAAGAATAAAAAAATAGGAAAGAATAGATATAATTAATAAACAATAAATAAAATAAATTAATTAAAAATAGATAAGTACATATAAAATAAATGAGTAAATATATATAAAATAATTAAATAGGTAAAAAATAAATAAATGAAAATAAATAAAAATTAAATATAAAAAAATCAATCAAAAGAAAAATAAATAAAAATAAATAAATGGTTATAAACAAAATTAAATAAAAATAAATAAAAATATATAAGGAAAAATAAAAATAAATAAATAATAATAATAATAATAATAATAATAATAATAATAATAATAATAATAATAATAATTATAATAATAATAATAATAATAATAATAATAATAATAATAAAAAATAATTATAAATAAATAAATAAATAAATAAATAAATAAAAACAAAGTAAGAATAAATAAAAATAAGTAAACAAATTAATATATTAAAAGAAATAAAAATGAATAAATAAATAAATATAAATATAAATAAACAAAATAAATAAAAATAAAAAATAAAAAATGAGAATAAATAAAAATAAATAATATACATAAATAAAAATAAATAAATAAATAAATAAACAAAAATAAAAAAAATTAATTACTAAAAATTGACAAACAAAAGTATAAAGAAATGAATAAATGATAATAAATAAGTAAATAAAAGTGAAAAATAAAAAAAATTAAAATAAAAAAATAAATAAATAAAATAAATTAAAATAAAATAAATAAAACTAAATAAATATAGAAAAATTAAAAAACAAGTAAGACAGATAAATAAAAATAAATAAAATAAATATGTATATAAATTAAGATTTAAAAAATAAATAAAATTAAATATATTAAAATAAATAAAAATATATAAAATGAAATAGATAAATATAAAAATGAATAAAAATAAATAAATAGTAATGAATAAATATAAATGATAATATATAAATAAATGATAATATATTAAATAATAAATAATAATATATAAATAAAGAATAATAAATAAATATAACAGAAAGTAAATAAATAAAAATTAATAATGATAAATAATTAATAATATTATTAAAATAAAAATATAAAATAAATATTAAAAAATACAAATAAAACAGTAAATAAAAATCATTAGATAAAATAAAAGATACTGAAAAAGGAAAACAATGACAGGTAATAAATAGTATTAAATAAAAATAAAAAAATAAAAATAAAAATTCAAATTGATAAAAATAAAAAAATACAAATAAATTAATAAGAATTAACAAAATTAAATAAATAACAATAAATTAATATAAATTGAATAAATAAAAATTAACGAAAAAAAAAGTAGATAATAATAAAAATAAATAAAAATCAATAATAAATAAGCAAATAAGCTATATAATAAATAAATAAATAAATAAATAAATAAATAAATAAATAAATAAATAAATAAATAAAGAAATAAATAAAAATAAATAAATAATAACACGTAAGTAAATATAAATAATTAAAAATAAATAAATATGAAAAATAAATACAAAATAATCAAAAATAATTAATAAAATTGTTAAGGATAAATAAAAATAGATAAATAAAAATAACCAAATAAAAAACAACTGAAAATAAATAAAACTCAATAAATGAAATGTATGTAAATACAGAAATAAAAATAAATAAACAATAGATAAATATAAATAAATAAAAATAAATAAATAAAAATAATTAAAAATAAAGAATAATAATAGATAAGTATATAACACTGAATGAAATAAATAAAGAAAGAAAGCAAATAAAAAAAATAAAGATATATAAATAAAAATAAATAAATAAAAATAATATAAATTGAATAAAAATAAATAAAATATATGAAAATAAATAAAAAAATAGAATTCAATAAAAATAAATAAAACTAAATAAGAATGAATAAAATACCGAAAAAGTAAACAAAAAGAAAAAATAAATAAAAATAAAATTAATTATAAAAAAAAGTTAAATAAATAAATCAAAATAAATAAATAAATATATAAATACTAATAAATAATTAAAAATAGAAAAATAAAAAGTAAGTAAATGAAAATAAATAAGATAAACAAAAATAATACATTAAAATAAATAAATATATAAATAAATAAATATATAAATATAAATAAATAAACTAATAATGATAAATAAAAATAAATCATTAAAATATATAATTAAAAATATAAAAATAATAGATAAAAATAAAAAAATATAACATAAGTAAATAAAAATAAAAAATAAATAAAACTAATAAATGAAAATGAATAAATAAAAAAAAAAATAATATAAATAACTAAAGTTATAAATAAATAAAGAAACAAAAATAAATAAATGTAAATAAATAATTAAATAAAATAAACAAATTAATTAATTAGTAAATTAATCAATAAAAACAAATAAATAAAAATAAATAAATTAGTAAATCAAGATAAATAAAGAAAATTTAATAAATTAAAAAAATAAATATAAATAAATAAATAAATAAAAATTAAAAGACATAAAAATATATTTAAACAAAAGAAAAAATTTAAATAAATAAAAACAAATAAAATATATAAAAAATAAAAATGAAAATAATAAAACAACACATAGAAATATAAATAAATAAACAAAAATAAATAATAATAAATTAAAGTAAAAAATAAATAAATAAAAATAAAAAAAAATAGAAGAATAATAAATAAACACGAAATAAATAAAAATGTAAATAAAAAATAAAACTTAAATAAAAAATAAATGAAAATAAAAAAGGTAAAAGAAAAAATTGATAAAAATAAATAAAAAATAAATAAATAAATAAATAAATAGATGAACAGTATATAAAAAATAAATAAAAATATATAAAAAAATAATAAAAAAATAAGTGAAAGTTAAATTAACAAATAAATATAAAAATAAATACAGGCTTAAATGAAAAACAAATTAAAAATGATGAAAAAATAAATTAATTAAGAAAATATGTATATAGAAATAAAAAATTAATAAATGAAAACTAATAAAGAATGAGAAAAAAATAATAAATCAATTAATAAAAAATAAATAACCGGATAAATAAATAAAAATAAATACCCATAAAATAGAAAAATAAATATAAAATAATCAATTAAATAAAAAAATCTTTAAATAAAAATAAATAAGTAAAATAAAAAATGAAATAAAATATTAAATAATAGTATATACATAAAAATAATAATAATTAAATAAAAAAAATAAATAAATAAAAGTAAAAATAAAAAAGTAAATAAAAATATAAAGTAAAATTATATAAATAAAAATAAATAAAAACTATAAAAAACAAATTAAAAACTAAAATAAAATAAAAAAAGAAAATAAATAAATAAATAAAACAAAAATAAATATAAATAAAAAATAATTACAGCAAATAACAGTAAAAAATTATTAGTTAAAAAATAAGCAAATGAAAATGAATAAGAAAAAAAATAAGAGTAAATCAATGCAAATTATTAGTAACAAATATAACTGAGTTAATAAATATTAAAAAAAATTAATAAAAACAAATCAAAATATAGAAAATAAAATACATAAATAAAGTCACTAAAAAAATACAAATAAGTTTAAATAAAAATAATAAATAAAAATAAATAAATCAAAATAAGAAATAAAAGTAAATAAAAATAAATAAATGAAAATGGATAAATAAAAATAAATAATGCTAATGAATAAATATAAATGAAAATAAATAAATAAAAATAAATATTAGTAAGTAAAAACAAATGAAAATAATTAAGTAAAAGTAAATATTAATAGCTAAATAAGTTTAAATAAAATAAAAATATAACAAAATATAAATAAATAAAATGCATAAAAATTCATAAAAATAAATAAGTAAGAAAAATACCCCAAAAATACATAAAGATAAATAAATAGAATTAAATAAAAATAAATAAATAAAACAAATAAAAATAAATAAAAATAGGTAAAAATTAATAAATAAAAATTAATTAAAAATAATCATTAAAAATACATAAAATTTAAAAATAAATAATGATAAATAAAAAATAATTAAATAAAAAAATAAATGGTAAAAAATAATCAAATAATACAAATAAATAAAAATAAATGAAAATTAATACAGAATAATATATAAATAAATAGAGATAATTAAAGATAAATGAATAATATATAAATATAAAAATTAAATTTAATAAATAAAATGAATAAGAATAGAATAAAATACATAAAAAACCAAATAATTAAATAAAAATAAATAATATTTAAAAATAAATAAATAAAAACAAACTAAAATAAATAAATGAAAATTTGATAAAATAAATATATGAAAAATATACACAAATTAATAGATAATAAATAAGTATAAATAAATAAACAAAAAAATAAATGAAAATAAATAAATAATAATAAATACATAAATAAAATTGAATAAATACGAATAAACAAGGAAAAAAATAATATAAGTGAAAATATTTAGATAAAAATAAATAAATAAAAATAATATAAAATTTGTAAAAATAAATAAAATAAAAAAAAAAATAGATAAATTAAAATAAATAAAATAAATAACATAAACACAAATAAATAGAGTAAAATAAATAAAAAATAGAAATATGTAATTGAAATAAATAAAACAAAATAAAATATATAAATAAATTGATAAGTAAAAGTAAATAAGTAAAAAATTTAAAAAATAAAAAAGTAAATTATTTCTATATGAAAAAGTACATGATCCTTAATTTTATTTTGTTGCATAATTTGTATCATAATAAATCATGTATATTTATAGATTTAATTCTACTGAAAAAAAATTCTGTTAAAATAAATTATACCAATTATACCAAGTATCAAGAAATAAAATTTAAGATATATAAAATTTTAACAGTGCAATAATAATAATAATAATAATAATAATAATAATAATAATAATAATAATAATAATAATAATAATAATAATAATAATAATAATAATAATAATAATAACAACAATAATAATAATAATAATAATAATAATAATAATAATAATAATAATAATAATAATAATAATAATAATAATAATAATAATAATAATAATAATAATAATTTAAAAATCATCAAAAAAAGGAAAATAAATGAAATATGTAAAAAAAAAATAAGTAAATTTGATTACGATATTTTTCGTAGTTTTGCCTAAGAAAAGGAAAATAAATGAAATATGTAAAAAGTTTCAAAACTATTACAATTTGAATGTAATAATTTTTAAGTATTTTGCCCTGTTTTTGATGACTAATTTTAATTTAAGGTTTAGTGATATATTATTAGAACAGAATTACATAAAAAACTTCGTAAAAAAAAACAATCAATATTTAAGTATAATATCAACTTCAAAAATCACCTAAAAAAAGAAAAAGAATATAAAAAAGTTTTTTAAAAATATGCCAGTTTTAAATACAATATTTTTGGAAATTTTGTCCTCTTTATGATGAATGAATTAAGTTGAACTTTTACGGATATATTCTCATAACCGAGTTCTATCACAAAAAGTAAAAAAAAAAAAAAAAAAAACAATCGATATCTAAATGAAAAATCAATTTCAAAAATCACCTAAAAATAGGAAAATGAATATAATATATGGGAAGCTAAAAAAATTCAATTTTAATACAATATTTTTGGGAATTTTTGAAGACTGATTTTAATTCTGCGTTTTCTGATATATTCTTATAACCTATTTTCTTTATTAATTATTATTTACTATTGTTGTTTTATATTTGTATTTGTAATTTTCATTTCTAATTCAAATGACAAATACCATTCAATGACAATGAAGAAAATTATAATATAAGTAAATAAAAAAAACAATAACATAGTTAAGCAGAAAAAGGAAACAAAGTCAAAACAAAACGTATAAAAATTAAAACAAACATAAAGCAGAAAATGTAAAAATAATACTAAAGATTAAATAAAGATATACCATTAAAATATATAACTAACATAAAAAACTGATTAAAATCAATGCAAATAAATGTGAATAAAATGTTAGAAAACATAAGCATAAAAACACACAAAAATTCATCGCATTTTGCTGAAAAGAAAAGTACATTAAAAGAGATAGAAAATAACAAAAGATATGGAAATAAATATAATAAATATTTGAAGATAACGAATATGATATAAATAAAATTTTAATAATTATTAAGAAAACACAAAAAGTGAGAAAATGTGAATAAAAGTAAAGTTAAAATACATATAAGGAAAAGGAATAAAATTGATTAAGAAATGAGAAAGTAAAATAGAACATTCGTAAACTTTAATTTTTACTTAAGTTTTCAAATGTTATTCGACTATTTTTAAATAAATATTTTTATAATTGATCATGTATATTTTTAGATTTAATTCTGCTAAATAACTTTCATAAAAAACATTATGAACATTAATTAAAATAAATGCAAATAAATGTGAATAAATGTTAGAAAAACATAAGCAAAAAACATACAGAAATGCATAGAATTTTGCTGAAAAGAAAAGTAAATTAAAAAATATAGGAAATACCAATATGTAATTGAAGATAAAGAACGAATTTGATATAAAGAAAATTATTAAGAAAATACTAAAAAAAAGTGAGAAAATGTGAATAAAAGTAAAGTTAAAATAGATATATGAAAAAGAAAAAATAT
>NW_027100725.1:1703040-1720978 GCF_040412425.1 Macrobrachium rosenbergii
TCCGTATCGCAGACCTTACTTTCCACAGCTGGTGCAGAGGACCCACAAACACACAAGAAGTTTATGAACTTCTTCTCCGTATCGCAGACCTTACTTTCCACCGCTGGTGCAGAGGACACACACACAGAAGTTTTTGAACTTCTTCTCCGTAGCAGACCTTACTTTCCACCGCTGGTGCAGAGGACACACACAAACACACAAGAAGTTTTTGAACTTCTTCTCCGTATCAGACCTTACTTTCCACCGCTGGTGCAGAGGACACACACACACAAGAAGTTTTGAACTTCTTCTCCGTATCGCAGACCTTACTTTCACCGACTGGTGGTGAGGGACACACACACACACAAGAAGTTTTTGAACTACTTCTCCGTATCGCAGACCTTACTTTCCACCGCTGGTGCAGAGGACACACACACACAAGAAGTTTTTGAACTACTTCTCCGTTCGCAGACCTTACTTTCCCACGCTGGTGCAGAGGACACACACACACACAAGAAGTTTTTGAACTTCTTCTCTATCGCAGACCTTACTTTCCACCGCTGGTGCAGACGACACACACACACAAGAAGTTTTGAACTTTTTGTCCGTATCGCAGAACCTTACTTTCCACCGCTGGTGCAGAGGACACACACACACAAGATGTTTTTGAACTTCTTCTCCGTATCGCAGACCTTACTTTGTCCCGCTGGTGAAGAGGACACACAAAAGAAGTTTTTGAACTTCTTCTCCGTATCGCAGACCTTACTTTCCACCGCTGGTGCAGAGGACACACACACACAAGAAGTTTTTGAACTTCTTCTCCGTATCGCAGACCTTACTTTCCACCGCTGGTGCAGAGGACACACACACACACAAGAAGTTTTTGAACTACTTCTCCGTATCGCAGACCTTACTTTCCACCGCTGGTGCAGAGGACACACACACACAAGAAGTTTTTGAACTACTTCTCCGTATTGCAGACCTTACTTTCCACTTTCCACCAAGAAGTTTTGCTGGTGCAGAGGACACACACACACACACAAGAAGTTTTTGAACTTCTTCTCCATATCGCAGACCTTACTTTCCACCGCTGGTGCAGACGACACACACACACAAGAAGTTTTTGAACTTCTTGTCCGTATCGTAAACCTTACTTTCCACCGCTGGTGCAGAGGACACACACACACAAGATGTTTTTGAACTTCTTCTCCGTATCACAGGCCTTACTTTGTCCCGCTGGTGAAGAGGACACAAAAGTAACTTTTTGAACTTCTTCTCCGTATCGCAGACCTTACTTTCCACCGCTGGTGCAGAGGACACACACACACACAAGAAGTTTTTGAACTACTTCTCCGTATCGCAGACCTTACTTTCCACCCCTGGTAGAAGTTTTTGAACTTCTTCTCCGTATCGCAGATCTTACTTTCCACTGCTGGTGCAGAGTACACACACACACAAGAAGTTTTTGAACTACTTCTCCGTATCGCAGACCTTACTTTCCACCGCTGGTGCAGAGGACCCACACACACACAAGAAGTTTATGAACTTCTTCTCCGTATCGCAGACCTTACTTTCCACCGCTGGTGCAGAGGACACACACACACAAGAAGTTTTTGAACTTCTTCTCCGTATCGCAGACCTTACTTTCCACCGCTGGTGCAGAGGACACACACACACAAGAAGTTTTTGAACTATCTTCTCCGTATCGCAGACCTTACTTTCCACCGCTGGTGCAGAGGACACACACACAAGAAGTTTTTGAACTACTTCTCCGTATCACAGACCTTACTTTCCACCGCTGGTGCAGAGGACACACACACACAAGAAGTTTTTGAACTACTTCTCGTATCGCAGACCTTACTTTCTTTCCACCGCTGGTGCAGAGGACACACACACACAAGAAGTTTTTGAACTACTTCTCCGTATCGCAGACCTTACTTTCCACCGCTGGTGCAGAGGACACACACACACAAGAAGTTTTTGAACTACTTCTCCATATCGCAGACCTTACTTTCCACCGCTGGTGCAGAGGACACACACACATAAGAAGTTTTGAACTACTTCTCCGTATCGCAGACCTTACTTTCCACCGCTGGTGCAGAGGACCCACACACACACAAGAAGTTTTTGAACTACTTCTCCGTATCGCAGACCTTACTTTCCACCGCTGGTGCAGAGGACACCCACACACGAGAAGTTTTTGAACTTCTTCTCCGTATCGCAGACCTTACTTTCCATCGCTGGTGCAGAGGACACACACACACAAGAAGTTTTGAACTACTTCTCCGTTTCACAGACCTTACTTTCCACCGCTGGTAGAAGTTTTTGAACTTCTTCTCCGTATCGCAGACCTTTTTTCCACTGCTGGTGCAGAGGACACACACACACACAAGAAGTTTTTGAACTACTTCTCCGTATCGCAGACCTTACTTTTCCACCGCTGGTGCAGAGGACCCAAACACACACAGGAAGTTTATGAACTTCTTCTCTGTATCGCACACATTACTTTCCACTGCTGGTGCAGAAGACACACACACAAAGAAGTTTTTGAACTTCTTCTCCGTATCATAGAGACCTTACTTTCCACCGCTGGTGCAGAGGACACACACACACACACAAGAAGTTTTTGAACTACTTCTCCGTATCGCAGACCTTACTTTCCACCGCTGGTGCAGAGGACCCACACACACACACAAGAAGTTTATGAACTTCTTCTCTGTATCGCAGACCTTACTTTCCACCGCTGGTGCAGAGGACACACACACAAAAGAAGTTTTTGAACTTCTTCTCCGTATCGCAGACCTTACTTTCCACCGCTGGTGCAGAGGACACACACACACAAGAAGTTTTTGAACTTCTTCTCCGTATCGCAGACCTTACTTTCCACCGCTGGTGCAGAGGACACACACACACAAGAAGTTTTTGAACTACTTCTCCGTATCTGGACCTTACTTTCCACCGCTGGTGCAGAGGGACACACACACACAAGAAGTTTTTGAACTACTTCTCCGTATCGTAGACCTTACTTTCCACCGCTAGTGCAGAGACCACACACACACAAGAAGTTTTTGAACGTCTTCTCCGTATCGCAGACCTTACTTTCCACAGCTGGTGCAGAGGACACACACACACACAAGAAGTTTTGAACTTCTTCTCCGTATCGCAGACCTTACTTTCCACCGCTGGTGCAGAGGACACACACACACAAGAAGTTTTTGAACTACTTCTCCGTATCGCAGACCTTACTTTCCACCGCTGGTGCAGAGGACACACACACACACAAGAAGTTTTTGAACTTCTTCTCCGTATCGCAGACCTTACTTTCCACCGCTGGTGCAGAGGACCCACACACACACAAGAAGTTTTTGAACTTTTTCTCCGTATCGCAGACCTTACTTTCCACCGCTGGTGCAGAGGACACACACACACAAGAAGTTTTTGAACTACTTCTCCGTATCGCAGACCTTACTTTTCCGCTGGTGCAGAGGACACCCAAACACGAGAAGTTTTTGAACTTCTTCTCCGTATCGCAGACCTTACTTTCCACCGCTGGTGCAGAGGACACACACACACAAGAAGTTTTTGAACTACTTCTCCGTATCGCAGACCTTACTTTCCACCGCTGGTGCAGAGGACCCACACACACACAAGAAGTTTTTGAACTACTTCTCCGTATCGCAGACCTTACTTTCCACCGCTGGTGCAGAGGACACCCACACACGAGAAGTTTTTTAACTTCTTCTCCGTATCGCAGACCTTACTTTCCATCGCTGGTGCAGAGGACACACACACACACAAGAAGTTTTTGAACTACTTCTCCGTATCACAGACCTTACTTTCCACCGCTGGTAGAAGTTTTTGAACTTCTTCTCCGTATCGCAGACCTTACTTTCCACTGCTGGTGCAGAGGACACACACACACAAGAAGTTTTTGAACTACTTCTCCGTATCGCAGACCTTACTTTCCACCGCTGGTGCAGAGGACCCAAACACACACAAGAAGTTTATGAACTTCTTCTCTGTATCGCACACCTTACTTTCCACTGCTGGTGCAGAGGACACACACACAAAGAAGTTTTGAACTTCTTCTCCGTATCATCGCAGACCTTACTTTCCACCGCTGGTGCAGAGGACACACACACACAAGAAGTTTTTGAACTACTTCTCCGTGATCGCAGACCTTACTTTCCACCGCTGGTGCAGAGGACCCACACACACAAGAAGTTTTTGAACTTCTTCTCCGTATCGCAGACCTTACTTTCCACCGCTGGTGCAGAGGACACACACACACAAGAAGTTTGAACTTCTTCTCCGTATCGCAGACCTTACTTTCCACCGCTGGTGCAGAGGACACACACACACAAGAAGTTTTTTGAACTACTTCTCCGTATCGCAGACCTTACTTTCCACCGCTGGTGCAGAGGACACACACACACAAGAAGTTTTTGAACTACTTCTCCGTATCGCAGACCTTACTTTCCACCGCTGGTGCAGAGGACACACACACACAAGAAGTTTTGAACTTCTTCTCCGTATCAGACCTTACTTTCCACCACTGGTGCAGAGGACACACACACACAAGAAGTTTTGAACTTCTTCTCCGTATCGCAGACTTTTTCCACTGCTGGTGCAGAGGACACACACACACAAGAAGTTTTTGAACTGCTTCTCCGTATCGCAGACCTTACTTTCCACCGCTGGTGCAGAGGACACACACACAAGAAGTTTTTGAACTTCTTCTCCGTATCGCAGACCTTACTTTCCACCGCTGGTGCAGAGGACCCACACACACACAAGAAGTTTTTGAACTTTTTCTCCGTATCGCAGACCTTACTTTCCACCGCTGGTGCAGAGGACACACACACACAAGAAGTTTTTGAACTTCTTCTCCGTATCGCAGACCTTACTTTCCACCGCTGGTGCAGAGGACACACACACAAAAGAAGTTTTTGAACTACTTCTCCGTATTGCAGACTTAACTTTCCACCGCTGGTGCAGAGGACACAAACACACACAAAAGAAGTTTTTGAACTTCTTCTCCATATCGCAGACCTTACTTTCCACCGCTGGTGCAGACGACACAAACACTAGAAGTTTTTGAACTTCTTGTCCGTATCGTAAACCTTACTTTCCACCGCTCGTGCAGAGGACACACACACACAAGAAGTTTTTGAACTTCTTCTCCGTATCGCAGACCTTACTTTGTCCCGCTGGTGAAGAGGACACACACAAAAGAAGTTTTTTAACTTCTTCTCCGTATCGCAGACCTTACTTTCCACCGCTGGTGCAGAGGACACACACACACACAAGAAGTTTTTGAACTACTTCTCCGTATCGCAGACCTTACTCTCCACCCCTTGTAGAAGTTTTTGAACTTCTTCTCCGTATCGCAGACCTTACTTTCCACTGCTGGTGCAGAGCACACACACACACAAGAAGTTTTTGAACTTCTTCTCCGTATCGCAGACCTTACTTTCCACTGCTGGTGCAGAGGACCCACACACACACAAGAAGTTTATGAACTTCTTCTCCGTATCGCAGACCTTACTTTCCACCGCTGGTGCAGAGGACACACACACACACAAGTTTTTTGAACTTCTTCTCCGTATAGCAGACCTTACTTTCCACAGCTGGTGCAGAGGACACACACACACAAGAAGTTTTGAACTACTTCTCCGTATCGCAAACCTTACTTTCCACCGCTGGTGCAGAGGACACACACACACAAGAAGTTTTTGAACTACTTCTCCGTATCGCAGACCTTACTTTCCACCGCTGGTGCAGAGGACACCCACACAAAAGAAGTTTTTGAACTTCTCCGTATCGCAGACCTTACTTTCCACAGCTGGTGCAGAGGACCCACAAACACACAAGAAGTTTATGAACTTCTTCTCCGTATCGCAGACCTTACTTTCCACCGCTGGTGCAGAGGACACACACACACAAGAAGTTTTTGAACTTTTCTCCGTATTGCAGACCTTACTTTCCACCGCTGGTGCAGAGGACACACACACACACAAGAAGTTTTTGAACTTCTTCTCCGTATCGCAGACCTTACTTTCCACCGCTGGTGCAGAGGACACACACACACAAGAAGTTTTTGAACTTCTTCTGCGTATCGCAGACCTTACTTTCCACCGCTGGTGCAGAGGACACACACACACACAAGAAGTTTTTGAACTACTTCTCCGTATCGCAGACCTTACTTTCCACCGCTGGTGCAGAGGACACACACACACAAGAAGTTTTTGAACTACTTCTCCGTATCGCAGACCTTACTTTCCACCGCTGGTGCAGAGGACACACACACACACACAAGAAGTTTTTGAACTTCTTCTCCGTATCGCAGACCTTACTTTCCACCGCTGGTGCAGACGACACACACACACAAGAAGTTTTTGAACTTTTTGTCCGTATCGTAAACCTTACTTTCCACCGCTGGTGCAGAGGACACACACACACAAGATGTTTTTGAACTTCTTCTCCGTATCGCAGACCTTACTTTGTCCCGCTGGTGAAGAGGACACACAAAAGAAGTTTTTGAACTTCTTCTCCGTATCGCAGACCTTACTTTCCACCGCTGGTGCAGAGGACACACACACAAGAAGTTTTGAACTTCTTCTGCGTAGACCTTACTTTTTCCGCTGGTGCAGAGGACACACACACACACACAAGAAGTTTTTGAACTACTTATCCGTATCGCAGACCTTACTTTCCACCGCTGGTGCAGAGGACACACACACACAAGAAGTTTTTGAACTACTTCTCCGTATTGCAGACCTTACTTTCCACCGCTGGTGCAGAGGACACACACACACACACAAGAAGTTTTTGAACTTCTTCTCCATATCGCAGACCTTACTTTCCACCGCTGGTGCAGACGACACACACACACAAGAAGTTTTTGAACTTCTTGTCCGTATCGTAAACCTTACTTTCCACCGCTGGTGCAGAGGACACACACACACAAGATGTTTTTGAACTTCTTCTCCGTATCACAGACCTTACTTTGTCCCGCTGGTGAAGAAGACACAAAAAAGAAGTTTTTGAACTTCTTCTCCGTATCGCAGACCTTACTTTCCACCGCTGGTGCAGAGGACACACACACACAAGAAGTTTTTGAACTACTTCTCCGTATCGCAGACCTTACTTTCCACCCCTGGTAGAAGTTTTTGAACTTCTTCTCCGTATCGCAGATCTTACTTTCCACTGCTGGTGCAGAGTACACACACACACAAGAAGTTTTTGAACTACTTCTCCGTATCGCAGACCTTACTTTCCACCGCTGGTGCAGAGGACCCACACACACACAAGAAGTTTATGAACTACTTCTCCGTATCGCAGACCTTACTTTCCACCGCTGGTGCAGAGGACACACACACACAAGAAGTTTTTGAACTTCTTCTCCGTATCGCAGACCTTACTTTCCACCGCTGGTGCAGAGGACACACACACACAAGAAGTTTTTGAACTACTTCTCCGTATCGCAGACCTTACTTTCCACCGCTGGTGCAGAGGACACACACACACAAGAAGTTTTTGAACTACTTCTCCGTATCACAGACCTTACTTTCCACCGCTGGTGCAGAGGACACACACACACAAGAAGTTTTTGAACTACTTCCTCGTATCGCAGACCTTACTTTCCACCGCTGGTGCAGAGGACACACACACACAAGAAGTTTTTGAACTACTTCTCCGTATCGCAGACCTTACTTTCCACCGCTGGTGCAGAGGACACACACACACAAGAAGTTTTTGAACAACTACTCCGTATCGCAGACCTTACTTTCCACCGCTGGTGCAGAGGACACACACACATAAGAAGTTTTTGAACTACTTCTCCCGTATCGCAGACCTTACTTTCCACCGCTGGTGCAGAGGACCCACACACACACAAGAAGTTTTTGAACTACTTCTCCGTCGCAGAACCTTACTTTCCACCGCTGGTGCAGAGGACACCCACACGAGAAGTTTTTGAACTTCTTCTCCGTATCGCAGACCTTACTTTCCATCGCTGGTGCAGAGGACACACACACACACAAGAAGTTTTTTGAACTACTTCTCCGTTTCACAGACCTTACTTTCCACCGCTGGTAGAAGTTTTGAACTTCTTCTCCGTATCGCAGACCTTACTTTCCACTGCTGGTGCAGAGGACACACACACACACAAGAAGTTTTTGAACTACTTCTCCGTATCGCAGACCTTACTTTCCACCGCTGGTGCAGAGGACCCAAACACACAGGAAGTTTATGAACTTCTTCTCTGTATCGCACACCTTACTTTCCACTGCTGGTGCAGAAGACACACACACAAAGAAGTTTTTGAACTTCTTCTCCGTATCGCAGACCTTACTTCTCCACCGCTGGTGCAGAGGACACACACACACACACAAGAAGTTTTTGAACTACTTCTCCGTATCACAGACCTTACTTTCCACCGCTGGTGCAGAGGACCCACACACACACACAAGAAGTTTATGAACTTCTTCTCTGTATCGCAGACCTTACTTTCCACCGCTGGTGCAGAGGACACACACACACAAGAAGTTTTGAACTTCTTCTCCGTATCACACAAGACCTTACTTTCCACCGCTGGTGCAGAGGACACACACACACAAGAAGTTTTGAACTTCTTCTCCGTATCGCAGACCTTACTTTCCACCGCTGGTGCAGAGGACACACACACACAAGAAGTTTTTGAACTACTTCTCCGTATCGCGGACCTTACTTTCCACCGCTGGTGCAGAGGACACACACACACAAGAAGTTTTTGAACTACTTCTCCGTATCGCAGACCTTACTTTCCACCGCTGGTGCAGAGGACACACACACAAGAAGTTTTGAACTTCTTCTCCGTATCGCAGACCTTACTTTCCACCGCTGGTGCAGAGGACACACACACACAAGAAGTTTTTGAACTTCTTCTCTGTATCGCAGACCTTACTTTCCACCGCTGGTGCAGAGGACACACACACACAAGAAGTTTTTTGAACTACTTCTCCGTATCGCAGACCTTACTTTCCACCGCTGGTGCAGAGGACACTCACACAAGAAGTTTTTGAACTTCTTCTCCGTATCGCAGACCTTACTTTCCACCGCTGGTGCAGAGGACCCAGACACACACAAGAAGTTTTGAACTTTTTCTCCGTGTCGCAGACCTTACTTTCCACCGCTGGTGCAGAGGACACACACACACAAGAAGTTTTGAACTACTTCTCATCGCAGACCTTACTTTCCACCGCTGGTGCAGAGGACACCCAAACACGAGAAGTTTTTGAACTTCTTCTCCGTATCGCAGACCTTACTTTCCACCGCTGGTGTAGAGGACACACACACACAAGAAGTTTTTGAACTACTTCTCCGTGTCATCGCAGACCTTACTTTCACACCGCTGGTGCAGAGGACCCACACACACACAAGAAGTTTTTGAACTACTTCTCCGTATCGCAGACCTTACTTTCCACCGCTGGTGCAGAGGACACCACATACGAGAAGTTTTTAACTTCTTCTCCGTATCGCAGACCTTACTTTCCATCGCTGGTGCAGAGGACACACACACACACAAGAAGTTTTTGAACTACTTCTCCGTATCACAGACCTTACTTTCCACCGCTGGTAGAAGTTTTTGAACTTCTTCTCCGTATCGCAGACCTTACTTTCCACTGCTGGTGCAGAGGACACACACACACACAAGAAGTTTTTGAACTACTTCTCCGTATCGCAGACCTTACTTTCCACCGCTGGTGCAGAGGACCCAAACACACACAAGAAGTTTATGAACTTCTTCTCTGTATCGCACACCTTACTTTCCACTGCTGGTGCAGAGGACACACACACAAAGAAGTTTTTGAACTTCTTCTCCGTATCGCAGACCTTACTTCTCCACCGCTGGTGCAGAGGACACACACACACACAAGAAGTTTTTGAACTACTTCTCCGTATCGCAGACCTTACTTTCCACCGCTGGTGCAGAGGACCCACACACACACAAGAAGTTTATGAACTTCTTCTCTGTATCGCAGACCTTACTTTCCACCGCTGGTGCAGAGGACACACACACACAAGAAGTTTTTGAACTTCTTCTCCGTATCGCAGACCTTACTTTCCACCGCTGGTGCAGAGGACACACACACACAAGAAGTTTTTGAACTTCTTCTCCGTATCGCAGACCTTACTTTCCACCGCTGGTGCAGAGGACAAACACACACAAGAAGTTTTTGAACTACTTCTCCGTATCGGACCTTACTTTCACCGCTGGTGCAGAGGACACACACACACAAGAAGTTTTTGAACTACTTCTCCGTATCGCAGACCTTACTTTCCACCGCTGGTGCAGAGGACACACACACACAAGAAGTTTTTGAACTTCTTCTCCGTATCGCAGACCTTACTTTCCACTGCTGGTGCAGAGGACACACACACACAAGAAGTTTTTGAACTTCTTCTCCGTATCGCAGACCTTACTTTCCACCGCTGGTGCAGAGGACACACACACACAAAGTTTTTGAACTACTTCTGATCGCAGACCTTACTTTCCACCGCTGGTGCAGAGGACACACACACACAAGAAGTTTTTGAACTTCTTCTCCGTATATCAGACCTTACTTTCCACCGCTGGTGCAGAGGACCCACACACACACAAGAAGTTTTTGAACTTTTTCTCCGTATTGCAGACCTTACTTTCCACCGCTGGTGCAGAGGACACACACACACAAGAAGTTTTTGAACTTCTTCTCCGTATCGCAGACCTTACTTTCCACCGCTGGTGCAGAGGACACACACACACAAGAAGTTTTTGAACTACTTCTCCGTATTGCACACTTTACTTTCCACCGCTGGTGCAGAGGACACACAAACACACAAAAGAAGTTTTTGAACTTCTTCTCCGTATCGCAGACCTTACTTTCCACCGCTGGTGCAGACGACACACACACTAGAAGTTTTTGAACTTCTTGTCCGTATCGTAAACCTTACTTTTCACCGCTCGTGCAGAGGACACACACACACAAGAAGTTTTTGAACTTCTTCTCCACCTTATCAGACCTTACTTTGTCCCACTGGTGAAGAGGACACACACAAAAGAAGTTTTTTAACTTCTTCTCCGTATCGCAGACCTTACTTTCCACCGCTGGTGCAGAGGACACACACACACACAAGAAGTTTTTGAACTACTTCTCCGTATCGCAGACCTTACTTTCCACCCCTTGTGCAGAGGACACACACACACAAGAAGCTTCTTGAACTATCTGTCACAGACTCCATTTAATCGCTGGTGCAGAGGACCCACACACACACAAGAAGTTTTTGAACTATCAGATCGCAGACCTTACTTTCCACCGCTGGCAGAGGACAATCTCAATAATTTGGTAGTTTTAACTTTCTCCGCATCGCACTTTACTTTCCATCGGTGCAGAGGACACACACACACACAAGAAGTTTCATTCGTATCACAGACTCTTCTCCCTGGTAGAAGTTTTTGAACTTTTCTCCTCAGACCAGACCTTTCCACCATGGTGCAGGACACACACACAAGAAGGTTTTGAACTTCTTCTCCAGATCATGAACCTACTTTCCATCGCTGGTGCAGAGGGACCCAAACACACACAAGAAGTTTATGAACTTCTACTTCTGCATCAGACACCTACTTTCCACTGCTGGTGCAGAGGACATACACACAAAGAAGTTTTGAACTTCTTCTCCGTATCATAAACCTAGACTTTCCATTTCATCACAGAGGACACACACACAAAAAGTTTTTTGAACTTCTCGCATCGCAGACCTTACTTTCCACTGGTGCAGAGGACCCTAAACAGAAGAAGTTTATGAACTTCTTCTCCTGTATCGCAGACCTCATTTCCACTACGCTGGTGCAGAGGACACACACACACAAGAAGTTTTGAACTTCTTTCCGTATCGCAGACCTTACTTTCACCGCTGGTGCAGAGGACACACACACACACTTTGAAGTTTTTGAACTTACTTCTCCTGTAGAAGTTTATCCAGACTCCATTTCATTTCTTTCACTGCTGCAGAGGACACACACACAACAGTTTTTTGAACGCCTCCAGACATGACTTCTTCTGGCAGAGGACACACACACACAAGAAGTTTTAACCATCATCGCAGACCTTACTTTCCACCGCTGGTGCAGAGGACACACAAGCAGTTTTTGAACTTCTTCTCCAGATCGCAGACCTTACTTTGTCCCGCTGGTGAAGAGGACACACACACACAAGAAAGTTTTGAACTTCTTCCTCCGTACGCAGGACCACACACTTTCCACCGCTGGTGCAGAGGACAGACACACACACACACAAGAAGTTTTTGAACTTCTTCTCCGTATCTTGAGACCTTACTTTCCACCGCTGGTGCAGAGGACACACACACACAAGAGAGTTTTGAACTACTTCTCCGTTTTTGAACTATAATCGACCTTACTTTCCACCGCTGGTGCAGAGGACACACACACACAAGAAGTTTTTTGAACTTCTTCTGTATCGCAGGACCTTACTTTCCCGCTGGTGCAGACACCACACAAAAAGAAGTTTTTGAACTTCTTCTCCGTATCGCACTCTTCCACCTTACTTTCCACAGCTGGTGCAGAGGACACACACACACACAAAAGTTTTTGAACTTCTTCTCCAGACCTTATCGCTGGTGCAGAGGACCCACACAACACCTTACTGTTTCCACCCTGCTGGTGCAGAGGACACACACACAAGAAGTTTTGAACTTCTTCTCCGTGTGCAGACCTTACTTCCACACTGCTGGTGCAGACCACACACACACAAAGAAGTTTTTGAACTTCTTCTCCGTATTGCAGACCTTACTTTCCGCTGGTGCAGAGGACCCACACACACAAAAGTTTATGAACTTCTTCTCCAGTAGAGGGGTATCATGAACCTTACTTTCCACCACCGCTGGTGCAGAGGACACACACACACAAGAAGTTTTTGAACTTCTTCTCCGTATCGCAGACCATTTACTTTCCCGCTGGTGCAGAGGACACACACACACAAGAAGTTTTGAACTTCTTCTCCGTATCGTGAGACCTTACTTTCCACCGCTGGTGCAGAGGACACACACACACACACAAGAACTTTTTTGAACTATTGGTGCAGAGGACACACACACACTCCTTCGCAGACCTTACTTTCCACCGCTGGTGCAGAGGACACACACACACAAGAAGTTTTTGAACTTTTCTCCGTATCACAGACCTTACTTTCCACCGCTGGTGCAGAGGACACACACACACAAGATGTTTTGAACTTCTTCTCCGTATCGCAGACCTTACTTTCCACCGCTGGTGCAGAGGACACACACACACACAAGAAGTTTTTGAACTTCTTCTCCGTATCACAGACCTTACTTTCCACCGCTGGTGCAGAGGACACACACACACAAGAAGTTTTTGAACTTCTTCCTCCGTATCATCGAGACCTTACTTTCCACCTGGTGCAGAGGACACACACACACAAGAAGTTTTGAACTTCTTCTCCGTATCGCAGACCTTACTTTCCACTGCTGGTGCAGAGGACCCACACACACACAAGAAGTTTTTTGAACTTCTTCTCCGTATCAGACCTTACTTTCCACTGCTGGTGCAGAGGACACACACACACACAAGAAGTTTTGAACTTCTTTTGAACTTACTTTCTCACAAGAAGTTTTCGACCAGACCTTACTTTCCACCGGCTGGTGCAGAGGACACACACACACACAAGAAGTTTTTTGAACTACTTCTCCGTATCGCAGACCTTACTTTTCCACCGCTGGTGCAGAGGACACACACACAAAAGAAGTTTTTGAACTCTTCTCCTGTCATGCAGACCTTACTTTCCACCGCTGGTGCAGAGGACACACACACACAAGAAGTTTTTGAACTTCTTCTCCGTATCATGAGACCTTACTTTCCACCGCTGGCAGAGGACACACACACACAAGAAGTTTTTTGAACTTCTTCTCCGTATCATGAATCTTACTTTCCCACTGCTGGTGCAGAGGACACACACAAAAGAAGTTTTGAACTACTTCTCCATCCAGACCTTACTTTGCAGAGGAGACACACACACACAAGAAGTTTTTGAACTTCTTCTCCGTATCATGAGACCTTACTTTCCACTGCCTTGGTGCAGAGGACACACACACACAAGAAGTTTCTTGAACTTTCTGAACTTCTTCTCCGTATCAGATGACACACAGACCAAGAAAGTTTTGAACTTTCCACCGCTGGTGCAGAGGACACACACACACAAGAAGTTTTGAACTTCTTCTCCGTATCGCCAGACCTTACTTTTTCCACCGCTGGTGCAGAGGACACACACACACAAGAAGTTTTTGAACGTATAGCAGACTTCTCACACACACAGACCTTACCTTTCCACCGCTGGTGCAGGACACACACACACACAAGAAGTTTTTGAACTACTTCTCCGTATCGCAGACCTTACTTTCCACCGCTGGTGCAGAGGACACACACACACACAAAAGAAGTTTTTGAACTTCTTCTCCGTATCGTCATAGACCTTACTTTCCACTTCCAGCAGAGGACACACACACAAAGAAGTTTTTGAACTTCTTCTCCGTATCGCTGGGAGACCTTACTTTTTCCACCGGCTGGTGCAGAGGACACACACACACACAAGAAGTTTTGAACTTCTTCTCCAGACCTTACTTTGTCGCAGACTTTCCACCGCTGGTGCAGAGGACACACACACACAAGAAGTTTTTGAACTTCTTCTCCGTATCGCAGACCTTACTTTCCACCGCTGGTGCAGAGGACACACACACAAGAAGTTTTGAACTACTTCTCCGTATCGGCAGACCTTACTTTCCATCGCTGGTGCAGAGGACACACACACACACAAGAAGTTTTTGAACTTCTTCTCCATATCCAGACCTTACTTTCCACCACTGGTGCAGAGGACACACACACACAAGAAGTTTTTGAACTTCTTCTCCGTATCGCAGACCTTACTTTCCACAGCTGGTGCAGAGGACACACACACACAAGAAGTTTTTGAACTTCTTCTCCGTATCGCAGACCTTACTTTCCACCGCTGGTGCAGAGGACACACACACACAAGAAGTTTTTTGAACTTCTTCTGTATCATCAGACCTTACTTTCCACCGCTGGTGCAGAGGGACACACACACACAAGAAGTTTTTTGAACTTCTTCTCCGTATCATGAGACCTTACTTCTCCACCGCTGGTGCAGAGGACACACACACACACACAAGAAGTTTTGAACTACTTCTCCGTATCGCAGACCTTACTTTCCACCGCTGGTGCAGAGGACACACACACACAAGAAGTTTTTGAACTTCTTCTCCGTATCAGACCTTACTTTCCACGCTGGTGCAGAGGACACACACACACAAGAAGTTTTTGAACTTCTTCTCTCCGTATCGCAGACCTTACTTTCCACCGCTGGTGCAGAGGACACACACACACAAGAAGTTTTTGAACTACTTCTCTGATCATGAACCTTACTTTCCACCGCTGGCAGCAGACACACACACACACAAGAAGTTTTTGAACTACTTCTCCGTATCACCAGACCTTACTTTCCACCGCTGGTGCAGAGGACACACACACACAAGAAGTTTTGAACTTCTTCTCCGTATCATGAACCTTACTTTCCACCGCTGTGCAGAGGTGCAGGTGACACACACACACAAGAAGTTTTTGAACTTCTTCTCCGTATCGCAGACCTTACTTTCCACCGCTGGTGCAGAGGGACACACACACAAGAAGTTTTTGAAACTTCTTCTCATCAGACCTTACTTTTCCACCCCGATCGCAGACCTTACTTTCCACTGCTGGTGCAGAGACACACACACACAAGAAGTTTTTGAACTTCTTCTCCACAGACCTTACTTTCCACCGCTGGTGCAGAGGACACACACACACAAGAAGTTTTGAACTTCTTCTCCGTATCGCAGACCTTACTTTCCACCGCTGGTGCAGAGGACACACACACACAAGAAGTTTTTGAACTTCTTCTCCGTATCGCCAGACCTTACTTTCCACCGCTGGTGCAGAGGACACACACACACAAGAAGTTTTTGAACTACTTCTCCGTATCGCAGACCTTACTTTCCACCGCTGGTGCAGAGGACACACACACACAAGAAGTTTTTGAACTTCTTCTCCGTATCGCAGACCTTACTTTCCACCGCTGGTGCAGAGGACACACACACACAAGAAGTTTTTGAACTTCTTCTCCGTATATCAGAGACCTTACTTTCCACCGCTGGTGCAGAGGACACACACACACACAAGAAGTTTTGAACTTCTTCTCCGTATCAGACCTTACTTTCCACCGCTGGTGCAGAGGACACACACACACAAGAAGTTTTTGAACTTCTTCTCCGTATCGCAGACCTTACTTTCCACCGCTGGTGCAGAGGACACACACACACAAGTTTTTGAAGAGAAGTTTTGAACTTCTTCTCCGTATCGCAGACCTTACTTTCCACCGCTGGTGCAGAGGACACACACACACAAGAAGTTTTGAACTTCTTCTCCGTATCAGACCTTACTTTCCACCGCTGGTGCAGAGGACACACACACACACAAGAAGTTTTTGAACTACTTCTCCGTATCACAGAACCTTACTTTCCACCGCTGGTGCAGAGGACACACACACACACAAGAAGTTTTGAACTTCTTCTCCGTATCGCAGACCTTACTTTCCACTGCTGGTGCAGAGGACACACACACACACAAGAAGTTTTTGAACTTCTTCTCCGTATCGCAGACCTTACTTTCCTGGTGCAGGGACACACACACACAAGCTGGTGCAGAGGACACAGAGGACACACACACAAGAAGTTTTTGAACTTCTTCTCCGTATCGCAGACCTTACTTTCCACCGCTGGTGCAGAGGACACACACACACAAGAAGTTTTTGAACTACTTCTCCGTATCGCAGACCTTACTTTCCACCGCTGGTGCAGAGGACACACACACACACAAGAAGTTTTTGAACTTCTTCTCCGTATCGCAGATCTTCCTTTCCACCGCTGGTGCAGAGGACACACACAAGAAGTTTTGAACTTCTTCCCTCCGAGACCTTTCCACCGTTGGTGCAGAGGACACACACACACAAGAAGTTTTTGAACCTTTCCGCATCGCAGACCTTACTTTCACCGCTGGTGCAGAGGGACACACACACAAGAAGTTTTGAACTTCTTCTCCGTGTATCGAGACCTTACTTTCCACCGCTGGTGCAGAGGACACACACACACAAGAAGTTTTTGAACTTCTTCTCCGTATCGCAGACCTTACTTTCCACCGCTGGTGCAGAGGACACACACACACACAAGAAGTTTTTGAACTTCTTCTCCGTATCGCAGACCTTACTTTCCACCGCTGGTGCAGAGGACACACACACACAAGAAGTTTTTGAACTTCTTCTCCGTATCATGAGACCTTACTTTCCACCGCTGGTGCAGAGGACACACACACACAAGAAGTTTTTGAACTTCTTCTCCGTATCGCAGACCTTACTTTCCACCGCTGGTGCAGAGGACACACACACACACAAGAAGTTTTTGAACTACTTCTCCGTATCGCAGACCTTACTTTCCACCGCTGGTGCAGAGGACACACACACACAAGAAGTTTTTGAACTTCTTCTCCGTATCGCAGACCTTAATTTTCCTCCCGCTGGTGCAGAGGACACACACCACAAGAAGTTTTTGAACTACTTCTCCGTATCGCAGACCTTACTTTCCACCGCTGGTGCAGGACAAACACACACAAGAAGTTTTTGAACTTCTTCTCCGTATCGCAGACCTTACTTTCCACTGCTGGTGCAGAGGACACACACACAAGAAGTTTTTGAACTTCTTCTCCGTATCAGACCTTACTTTTCCACCGCTGGTGCAGAGGACACACACACACAAGAAGTTTTGAACTTCTTCTCCGTATCGCAGACCTTACTTT
>NW_027100725.1:1721478-1731478 GCF_040412425.1 Macrobrachium rosenbergii
TTTCTTAAGAGTGATAAACATCGTCTTGAATTGACTCGGGCATGACAAAGCAACACGTCTCTCTAGAGGAACGTCTGCCTCAGAACTCGTAAAAAAGTTGGTGCGGACGAGCACACATCAACAGTCGGCTGTTTCTGAAAAATAAGTGTTAAATAAACCAAATATATAAAAATGGCAATGCAGAGTATTTGACAAGATTTCTGTAGGCAAATCTGTAGGCTACACTTCGAACGAAGAAACCCATTCGATGGGGAGATGAAAAGACCTATTTTTAAACTTAGGGAGGAAAGTCATCCAAGAACTTTTGATAATAATGACAGATTGGCGACAATGTCCATATTCATAACTAAGAACTTCAAAGATTCATCAAAGAAATTTTAAATTGGAATTTTTTGAAATAACATGATCGAAAGTAATGTAAAAAGTGTAGGTAAGTTGTTGAGTTGAAAACAGACACCTGAAATTTTCAGTGTTTAGTTGTTAAGACTGTGGTGGTCAGTTTGTTTTTCTCCATTGTTAAACAATACACATCTTCAAGTTCCGATCTGTTGGATTCGGAAAGGGAAGGCAGATGGTCCCTTCCCAAGCTAATTAAATTTCATTTACGTGCTTTATGTCATATATATAATATGTATATATATATGTGTGTGTATATGTGTGTTATATATTCATATTACTCGTGTTAGGCTTCAATAAGCTTGTATTATGTAAATTAAAGAATTTGGAATCCAAACCATCCTGTCTTATATATACATATACACACACACATACACACACACACACACACACACACACACATATATATATATATATATATATATATATATATATATATATATATATATATATATATATACATATATACATGTATAAATATACATATAATATATATATATAATATATATATATATATATATATATATATATATATATATATATATATATATTATACTGTCCTTCAAAGATATTTTCGTGCTTACCCCATATAAAAAAATGGGAAAAAGCACGATAAACGAAGAAGGAGAAGAATATATGGATGTATGTATGTATGTCTGTGTATGTAACACACACACATATATATAAATATAAATAAATAAATAAATATAATATATATATATATATATATATATATATATATATATATATATATATATATATATATATATATATATCGTATATATACAATGCAGCACGAAGGAACGTGTGCTTGAGAATATCACAAAATTCAAGTAAGAAGGTGAGTGAAAACCGGGACTTTGAACCAGTAATTGTTCAAATAAACCTTTTTATGTGAATATTTTATATATATATATATATATATATATATATATATATATATATATATATATATATATATATATATATATATATATATATATATATATATATATATATATATATATATATATATATATATATATATATATATATATATATATATATATATATATATATATATATATATATATATATATATATATATATATATATATATATATATATATATATTGTCAGTTTGCGTTAAATTTAACGTAAATTATTTTGTTTTGCTTTGGCAGTTATTATGTTTTTTTGGAACGTAATGACCCTGTTTCCTCCTCCCCGACATTTCTGACTTGTTGTATAGTTTTAATTACAATGAGCTTGTTTTATTTTCACGTGTGGCTTCTCATCCGAGCTGTATTCGGCGCTGTCTCATCAGGACTGAGCAGTTGTTTCTGGACCTTTAACATTGTGAGGGCTTGACTTATTTTGGATTATCGCTGCCTCTCTTCAGTTGCTGCTGCTGTCCTCCTTTGGGAGATTGAATTATTCTTCAGGCTGCGCCCTTGGTTCAGTCATTCTGCCAAGGGGACCTCTCTGCCAACTGGTAAGGTGTGATTACCTGTCGGACGGCCGTGTCCGTTGATCGTCTTGCGACGTTAAAGTGATTATTTCTTCAGTCTACGCCCCTTGGCCCAGTGATTTTTGCCAAGGGGACCTCTCTTACGTTTGGTAAGGTCTTAGGAATATAGATTATTCCCTCGACCCGTGATTTGAAGGCTGCGTTAGCCACTACTACTGTTTAGAGCTCACTTAAGGAAGCAGTTTATTTTTTGATAAATGTTTAGTATGTAATAAGTTAGGTTATTCTGACTTTTCGACATTCTATTACTTTCAGGGCCCTCTTTTAAAGTGTAATTGCATAGTCTATCTTAATTTGGTGTAAGTGTGTTTGTTATTCGATGTTTTTAGTGTGGTTGATTTTTGTGTTTATTTAATGTATTTTGTAAGAGGCTCAGTGGTCATTTCTTTCTAAAAGTTTGTATTAAATATTAAGGTTTTATTTTCAGTTTTTCTTTATCCTCCTTGATTCCATCTCTGTACACTCTGTTGCGGCCATTCCACCTATTGTGGACTTGGTCGTTTATGACTTTATTTTGTATTTTAAGAGACTTGTGTATGTTTGATGGGCGTGGGCCCATAACATTTATGACCTTTTGCCAGGATTTATCGGATCCTGTAGTCACTTGAGTGTATAGAGTGGATTCTTGGGGTGTTTGCAGCATAGTAATACCTTCTCTCCTATATTTTTGTGTTGATCGGTGTTTATAATTTTTTTTTGACCGTGGTAGGATATTTGTGTGGTTATTGGTGTTCAGTGTATTGGTTTGTTTTTGGGTATATTTTGTGAGATACATTTATATATTTACTTGTGTGTAATTAATTTACTATGGCTGATTTGAATATCCCGGAGCTCTTGAGTGGAGAGGGTGGCAGGACAGGTTGGCAGACTTGAATAAGCCTGATTTAGAGTGTGTAGCAGAATTTGTTGAAATTGAAAATCCTGGGTCTGTTAGGAAGGGCTTGTTGCTTCTTAATGTTTATGAAAAGGTTAAGGTGATGAAGGCAGAAGGTAAACCAGAGACTAGGCAGGTGGAGGAAGCAGTGTCAGTAGAAATTTTAGATAGGCAGATTCAGTTGAAAAGAATGGAAATAGATCTCCAAAGGTTGAAGGGAGAGAGGAGAGAGAGAGAGAGAGAGCACGAACTTGCTATGCAAGCATTGAGTAATAGGGGTTCTTCTTCTTCCCAACATAATGTGTCTGCAATGCCTTGTATTAATCTAACTGAAGCTCTAAAGTTAGTCCCAAATTTTCAGGAAGTCAACGTGGCAGAGTTTTTTGTTTCTTTTGAAAGAATAGCCTCAAGGTTGGAGTGGCCAAAAGAGTATTGGACCACTCTTATTCAGAGTAAATTGTTAGGTAAGGCCCAGAAAGTTTACGTTACCTTGGACGAAGATCTGTCCTCAGATTATGATTCTGTGAAGGCCATAGTTTTGAAGGCTTACGAGTTGGTACCAGAAGCTTACCGACAACGCTTTCGTAATTTACAGAAGGAAAGAGGGCAGACTTTTGTAGAGTTCGCCAGGGCTAAAGAGCAGTTTGCTGGCGACTGGTTAAAGTCTAAGGAGGTGACGGACTTTGAGAAATTAAAAGAATTAATTTTGGTTGAAGAGTTTAAAAGGTCCGTGCCTAATGAGGTGAAGGTACACCTCGAAGAGTTAAAATTAGAAACTTTGCAGGAGGTGGCTATTGCAAGTGATGAGTACCTCCTCTCTCATAAAAATGTGATAGGGGAGGTACCCAGAAATGAGAAATCTGGTTGGGTGAGATTTAACAGGAGTAGTAACCAGAACAGGTATAACAGGCCTAATGACAATTATGGTTCTCGTACTACTCCTGTTAACGGCTATAATAGGCAGACCACAGATAACCCGGAGAAGTTGAGAACTATGACTTGTTACTTCTGTCATAAGAAGGGACACGTCAAGAGCAGGTGTTATGCATTTAAAAGGTTACAAAGGACCGAAAGACGACCGGTAATGGCCATTCGTAGGAATGAGAACGAGTCAGTGGCTGAGAACTCTAATAATCAATGACTAGGCAATAAGTCACTGGCTCCTTTTCAGAAATTTTTGTCTAATGGTTTTGTTCGCTCTGGGAATTCGACTGAGCAAAGAAAGGTTAAAATTTTGCGTGACACTGGGGCTGCTCAGTCTTTAATTCTCAGAGAATCCTTACCTATTGATTGGGAATGTTCAAATAAGGAATATGTTTTGTTAAGTGGTTTTCCAGATACGGTCAGGTCTTACCCGGTTGAGAGTTTTTATTTATCATGCCCGTCTTTTTCAGGTTATTTAAAACTGGCCATTATTGATAAATTTCCTATTAAAGATGTGGATTTGGTGTTAGGGAATGATGTCGCCCTAATAAATAAAACTTTCCCTATTGTATTAAGTTCCAGTAATGAAATATCTGTAGTCACTTGATCGAAGGCTAGTAGTGTTGACTCGGCCGAGTCGGTAGTTGATGTTGATTTGAGTAGTTTAGATCGTAGTGATAGCTTAGTTATAGATAGTGGTGTGTTGGATAATAAACTTAATTGGACTACTAAGGAACTTATTACAGCTCAGAAAGCAGATTTTAAAGACCTGCCAGTTGAGTCTGGCGAAATTACTGATTTGACTGTCCCTCGATTTAAGATAATTAATAATATTTTGTATAGAATAAGTAGACCTTTTGATGCCATTAATACAGGTTGTGAAATTGTTAAACAGATTGTGGTTCCTTTTGTTTATCGAAAGGAGTTAATGACATTGGCTCATGAAAATGGTTTGGCTGGTCATTTTGGTGTTTTTAAAACCACTCGTAAATTGTGTGAAAATTATTTTTGGCCTAAGATGAAAGATGATGTTAAAAATTTGTAAATAGTTGTGATGCATGTCAAAAGGTCGGGAAGCCTAATCAGCCAATTCCAAAGGCACCATTACATCCTATTCCTGTTGTTTCTGAACCGTTCAGAGAGGTAATTATTGACGTGGTTGGTCCTCTGCCGAAAACTCGTAGTGGCAATCAGTATATTTTAACAATTATGGATAGGATGTCTCGATATCCTGAGGCAATACCACTACGAAATGTAAAATCTGTTAAAATTGTTGAAGTATTAATTGAATTTTTCACCAGGTTCGGAATGCCCAAAGTAATTCAGTCCGATTGTGGGTCTAATTTTCTGAGTAAATTATTTAGGAGAAGATGGCTGAATTAAAAATTAAACATGTGACTTCTTCTCCGTACCATCCTGAAAGTCAAGGTGTTTTGGAACGATTTCATCAAACCATGAAGTCTATGATAAAAAAGTATTGTTTGGTTAATGGTTCTGAATGGGATAAGGAACTACCTTATTTATTATTTGCATTTCGGTCAGTGCCGAGTCAGTCTTTAGGATTTTCACCTTTCAGCCTTATTTTTGGTCATTGTGTGCGTGGTCCATTGGATGTGGTTCGTGAATCTTGGGAGGGGGACGCCCTGATATAAATTTATTAGATTATGTTAGTAATTTGGGTGATAAATTAACGAAGGCTTGGAAGTTTGCTGGTGAAAATTTATTGTGTAGCCAAAAGAAAATGAAATACTTTTTTGACCGAAAGACTAAGGAGCGTAATTTTGTAGTGGGTGATAATGTTTTGGTATTGCTTCCCATTCCAGGAAACCCTTTAAAAGCTTCATTTTCAGGACCGTGGAAAATTTTAAAGAAAGTAAGTGATGTTAATTATTTAGTTGAAACTCCTGAAAGGAGGAGACCCTACCAGTTGTGTCACATAAATATGTTAAAAGCTTATAAAGGTCGTGACAAAGTTATTCCCGTGGCATTAGTTGGTGATACTACAAAGTGTAATGGTATTAATTCTTTTTCTTTTCCAGACGTGAGTAATTTTGATGATGATTGTTTTGATGGTGCCGAATGGCCTAATGATAATGAACATTCTTTAGAAAATTTTTTCAGAAATGGTTTCACATTTGAATTTAGTAGAACAGGGATCTTTGAAAAAGTTAGTTTTTAGTTATAAGGATTTATTTTCGGATGTTCCAGGACAGACCACTGTCCTTGAACATGATGTGGATGTGGGTAACGCAACTCCGGTAAAACAATCCCCTTACAGGTTAAATCCATTTAAAAATGATGTTGTGGATAAAGAGGTTGATTATATGTTACGACACGGGCTGATCGAACCCAGCAACAGTCCGTGGTCTTCACCTGTTGTTTTGGTAAAGAAACAGGATGGTCAATTCAGGCTTTGTTTTGATTACCGCAAAGTCAACGAGGCCTCTATCCTTTACCCAGGATAGAGGACTGTATTGACAGGATAGGGAATTCAAAATATATAACTAAATTTGATTTGTTAAACGGGTATTGGCAAGTTCCGCTGTCCAAACGGGCACGGGATTTGTCAGCGTTTGTAACACAGCGAGGACTCTACCAATGTAAAGTAATGCCTTTTGGGATGAAGAATGCCGCTGCAACCTTTCAAAGGTTAATGAATACTTTGGTCCAAGGTTTAGAGGGTGTGTTGTTTATATTGATGATATTGTAATTTATAGTGATGACTGGGACACCCATCTTAAACGTATTAAGGCCTTATTTCAGGTACTTAGGAAAGCTGGTTTGGTTATAAACCTAAAAAGAGTGAGTTTGCCAAAGCAAAGGTTGTATATTTGGGTCACGAAGTAGGATTTGGGAAAGTGGCTCCAAAACAGGCAAACGTAGACTCTATTAGACATATTGAAATACCGAAGTGTCGCAGGGATGTCAGAAAATTCCTTGGTTTAGTAGGGTATTACCGTAGATTTGTTAAGAATTTTTCTGATATCGCTGAGCCCTGACTAATTTATTACGTAAGAATGTGACTTTTGTATGGACTAATGATGCCCAAAATGCCTTTGAAAAGTTAAAGCAGGTCCTAATGAATTTCCCTATATTGAAAGCCCCTGATTTTGACGTTCCTTTTTCGCTTGCTACTGATGCGAGTGATGTTGGGGTTGGAGCAGTTTTGTTGCAGGAAGATGCTCATGGAGTATCTCATCCTGTTGCCTATTTCTCCAAAAAAGTTATCCCCAGCACAACGGAAATACTCGACTGTAGAGAAAGAGACTTTGGGATTAATTTTAGCTGTAAATCATTTTCAGGTGTATTTATCCTCTACAGGGACTCTGATTAAAATATTAACGGATCATAATCCGTTGGTTTTCTTGAACAGGTTTAGGAATAAAAATCAACGGTTGATGCGTTGGAGCCTCCTGCTCCAGGAATGGAATTTTAGCTTTTCACACATTCCAGGCAAAAGTAATGTTGTCGCTGATGCGCTGTCACGCATCAGTGACTGATCGATAGGTTGATTTGAGAAAAACCTTTTTGTTCTTCGTTGTTAAAAGTTGTTTTGTATATACTTATATTAATTGATTTGATTAATCCTATAAATTTATTGAATGTACAGGTTTCCAGGTGTGTTGTAATAATGTTGTGTCAGGTGTTTTTTGTTTATGAAATAATTTAGGATTAAGTACTTAAGATTAAGATGTTAAATGTCGTGATTTGCAGGTTTTTCTTCGGTGTCGTCTTTGATTAAGAGTGGTTAATTTCTGGGTACTTTTGATTTCTGTTTACTTTAGTATGTGTTGTTGGTTGGTTTAAGGTGTTACCATTGTCTTGTGTATGTCCAGGTTAATTTTAAGTGTTACCATTGTCTTGTGTATGTCCAGGTTAATTTTAAGGTGTTACCATTGTCTTGTGTATGTCCATTAATGATGTGTGTATTTAAGGCCCAAACCCGTTTAGTGTGAGGACGCTCTCTGAAGTGTAGAGGCACTAAAACTGAGTGAAGTGAAGTGAAAAGACGCAAAAACAAACAGTGTTGAGTAAGGACGCTCTCTGGAGTGAAAAGAGGCATTATTGGAAGGTGTTGTGAAGGGCCACAATATTGAGTGTGTCGTAAAATCATGGATATGTGAACAGTGTGTTACGTTTTTTTTCTTATTTTTGGTGATTGATGGTTAGTTTTTATGAATCATTAATCATATACTGTTATGTCCCTGTACTTTATTTATGCCAATGGTCCGCATTAATTCTTTCTTTGCATAGCTTGGATAGGTCACGGGCTCACGGGTCTGTAGCACAACACAGCCGTTTTTTAGGCGCTACAGGCTGGTGTATGAGTGGTGACCTAGACTAAGTTAAGGTTAATCTACTAAGGTTTTGGTCCTTATTTTTGTTTAACTGATATTTGTTTTTTCAGAATAATTTAGCCAGGTCACGGGCTCACGGGTCTATAGCACGGCCGTTTTTTAGGCGCTACAGGCTGGTGTATGAGTGGTGACCTTGGTTGAGGTAACACTAGCCCCATTGTGGTCGATTTATATTTTTGGTTGTCGGTTATCTAGGTTTAGTCTAATAATAGGTTAGTCTTGTTAATATTGCTGCTCTGCTAACCTGTGCCCACCGCTCCACTTGTGAGTTCATGGGGATATTACCATATTTCTTCATATGTTGATACTGATGTTATTTTTGGCGTGGTCACTATAAATTATTTACTTGTATTAGTTTTAAGTCATAATATTAAGGTTAAGATTTGATATCTATTGACTGTATTGAAAGTGGTACAAAATTTTTTGCCACTATCTCTAATCTATTTTTTGCCGGCAATGTGATATAGTATTTTCAATCACTTTTTGAGTTTTGTCATTGGACTTGAATTTTTTCTTATTGTCCCTGTTTTATTTCATATAGATTGAATTGCTATGTTTGTTTTTGATATTAGCATTTTTATATATTTCTCTGAATTTTGAGTTAAGTTCAATACTTTGTAGAAAAATTTTCTTGTGGAAAATTTTTTTTTGTTGGGTGAGGAGGTGTCAGTATGTGTTTAATTTAACGTAAATTAATTTGTTTTGAATAAGCCACTTTGGCAGTAATTATTCTTTTGGAACGTAATGACCCTGTTTCCTCCTCCCCGACATTTCTGACTTGTTGTTTAGTTTTAATTACAATGAGCTTGTTTTATTTTCACGTTTGGTTTTGGCTTCTCATCCGGAGCTGTATTCGGCGCTGTCTCACGAGGACTGAGGGAGTTGTTTTCTGGACGATTATCATTGTGAGAGCCTGCCTGATCTTTGGATTAACTCTAGATTACGATACCTGCCTTTCTTCAGCTGCTGCTGCTGTCCTCCTTTGGGAGTTTGATTTATTCGTCAGGCTGCGCCCTTGGTCCAGTCAGACTGCCAAGGGGACCTCTCTGCCAACTGGTAAGGTGTGATTGCCCCTCGGACGGCCGTGTCCGTTGATCGTCTTGCGACGTAAAAGTGATTATTTCATCAGTCTGCGCCCTTTGTCCAGTTATTTCCTTGCCAGGGGGACCTCTCTTACGTTTGGTAAGGTCTCAAGAAAATATATTATTATCCTCGACCAGTGATTTGAAGGCTGCGTTAGCCACTTCTTCTGTTTAGAGCTCAACTTAAGGGAAGCAATTTATTTTTTTTTTATAAACATTTAGTCTGTAACAAGTTAGGTTATTCTGTCTTTTCGACATTCTATTACTTTCAGGGCCCTCTCTTTAAAGTGTAATTGTATAGTCTATCTTAATTTGGTGTAAGAGTGTTTGTTATTCGATGTTTTCAGTGTGTGGTTGATTTTTGTGATCATTTAATGTATTTTGTAAGAGGCTCAGTGGTCATTTCTTTCTAAAAAGTTTGTATTAAATATTAAGGTTTTATTTTCAGCTTTTACTTATCCTCCTTGATTCCATCTCTGTACACTCTGTTGCGGCCATTCCACCTATTGTGGACTTGGTCGTTTGTGACTTCATTTATGTTTTAAGAGATTAGTGTATGTTTGATGGGCGTGGGCCCATAACAATATATATATATATATATATATATATATATATATATATATATATATATATATATATATATATATATATATATATATATATATATATATATATATATATATATATATATAATCATTTTATTCAGTTCGTTACTCCAAAATCATTTTAGTGTTCCGTCTGCGTCAGTGACTTCCTCCCTTTTTCTGGAGAGAGAGAGAGAGAGAGAGAGAGAGAGAGAGAGAGAGAGAGAGAGAGAGAGAGAGAGAGAGGGGGTGCCCAGAAAATGTTGGTAGGG